>NW_025746682.1:0-27500 GCF_021184085.1 Oncorhynchus gorbuscha
GAGCGCTGGCAATTTCCTAGAGACGAGGAGCGCCACCGCATCTCCCCGGGGGATCCCAAATAAACTTCAGATGTTGCAGCAGAGAATCTGCCCTCTTTGAGACTACTAAGACTATTGGGGGTGGACAGGGGGATGGGCAGTGAGGGGGAGATATAGCAAAGTGTGGATTTGCACTCCATCAGAGGGGGTTGAGAGGGAGTGGAGAGAGAGAGGGAGAGATGGGAGAGGAGAGAAGGGGGATAAAGGAAGAGAGTCAAGACTACTGAGACACATGGGAGGATAAGAGAGAAGAGGGGGAAGAGGGAGAGGAGGGTGAGAGGGGAAGAGGGGGAAGAGTGAGGAAGGGAGAGGGAGAAGAGGGAAGAGGGAGAGAGGGGAAAAGGGGATGGAGGGGAGAGGGGGAAGAGGGAGGGAGGGGCAGGAGGGAGAGGGAGAAGAGGGAAGAGAGAGAGAGGGGAAAAGGGGGAGGAGGGGAGAGGGGGAAGAGGGAGAGAGGGAAAAAGGGGGAGGGGAGAGGGGAGGGGGAGAGAGGGGAAGAGAGGGAAAAAGGGGGAGGGGAGAGGGGAGAGGGGAGAGAGGGGAAGAGAGGGAAGAGGGAGGGAGGGGCAGGAGGGGAGAGGGAGAATAGGGAAGAGTTAGAGAGGGGAAAAGGGGGAGGAGGGGAGAGGGGGAAGAGGGAGAGAGGGAAAAGGGGGAGGGGAGAGGGGGAAGAGGGAGAGAGGGGAAGAGGAGCAAAGGGGAGAAGGTGAAGAGGGAAGAGGGAGAGAGGGGAAAAGGGGGAGGAGGGGAGAGGGGGAAGAGGGAGAGAGGGAAAAAGGGGAGGAGGGGAGAGGGGAAGAGGGAGAGAGGGGAAGAGGAGCAAAGGGGAGAGTGTGAAGAGGGAAGGGGAGGAGGGGAGAGGGAGAGAGGGGAAAAGGGGAGGAGGGGAGAGGGGGAAGAGGGAAGGAGGGGCAGGAGGGGAGAGGGAGAAGAGGGAGAGGAGAGAGAGGAGGGGAAGAGGGGGAGAAGGGGAGAGGGGGGAAGAGGTGGATTTAAAGAGGAAGGTGGGGATCTGCAATCCTCAAGACTACACACACACACAAGAAGGGTGAAGAGGGAGGGCGTGGGTGGAAGGGGAGAGATGGGTAGGTACAGAGGACAGGGAGGATTTCTGCAGTCTCATGTTTAACTCCTAACTGTCACTAGTGTCAACCCGAGGAGGTCCAACCCCCAGATGCTTAACATGTACAAAAGAGAAGAGGAAAACAATATGATTCATTGTTTTGTGATGTACCCAAGGTCACAAGTTCAGATCCATTAAACATACAAATTGCCCCGGGGAGCATAATTATGGAATTTCCCCCAAGTGTAGTGAACAACTAGTCCTAGACGTCAGGGAGCTGAATCAGAATCACAGTGGAGGACAGGCAGTCCCACTTCCTGTTCATGATGGCCTGAGACATATAGAGAGATAGGGACGTACAGAAGGGCTGAGACACACACATGCAAGCACACCCAAACACCCACCCTAACTTTTTATTTAACCTTTATTCAACTGGGCAAGTCCGTTAATAACAACAAATTCTTATTTACAATGACGGCCCAGGAGCAGTGGGTTAAACTGCCTTGTTCAGGGGAAGAACAATATATTTTTTACCTTGTCAGCTCTGGGATTTGATCTAACAACTTTTCGGTTACTGGCCCAATGCTCTAACTACCAGGCTACCTGCCGCCCCATTAGCATGGCAGCAGACCCCTTTGAACACTAAAGTCTTTGTATATGAGAAGTCTGGAGAAGTCTGGAGAAGACAGGAGAAGTCTGGAGAAGTCTGGAGAAGACAGGAGAAGTCAGGAGAAGTCAGGAGAAGTCAGGAGAAGTCTGGAGAAGTCAGGAGAAGTCAGGAGAAGTCAGGAGAAGTCTGGAGAAGTCAGGAGAAGACAGGAGAAGTCAGGAGAAGTCAGGAGAAGTCAGGAGAAGTCTGGAGAAGTCAGGAGAAGTCAGGAGAAGTCACGAAGTCTGGAGAAGTCAGACCCTCAGTCTAGAAGTCAGGAGAAGTTAGGAGAAGTCTAACCCCCAGCCTACCCCCAGTCTAACCCCATAGCCTACCCCCAGTCTACCCCCAGTCTACCCTCAGTCTACCCCCCTAGCCTACACCCAGTCTACCCTCAGTCTACCCCCTAGCCTACCCCAGTCTAACCCCTAGCCTACCCCAGTCTAACCCCTAGCCTACCCCCAGTCTAACCCCTAGCCTACCCCCAGTCTACCCCTAGCCTACCCCCAGTCTACCCCCAGTCTACCCCCTAGCCTACCCCCAGTCTACCCCCAGACTACCCCCTAGCCTACCCCCAGTCTATCATCAGTCTACCCCCTAGCCTACCCCCAGTCTACCCCCATCCTAGACACACTGTGAGCGCTCTTTCAGGGCCCCTGGACCCCATCTTACCCTCAGAGAGAGAGAGAGAGAGAGAGAGAGAGAGAGAGAGAGAGAGAGAGAGAGAGAGAGAGAGAGAGAGAGAGAGAGAGAGAGAGAGAGAGAGAGAGAGAGAGAGAGAGAGAGAGAGAGAGAGAGAGAGAGAGAGAGAGAGAGAGAGAGAGAGAGAGAGAGAGAGAGAGAGAGAGATGCCAAGGCCAACATTGACTGATATATTGACTGTTTACATTACCACCCAGAAAGCATCCACACACTCCTTACTTCAGCCTCAGGCCCTCGGCCATAGGAGACTCTGTGCTCAGAATCCATCTCCCCATGGACTTCAATACCAACTTCCAAAACTACAACAGCATATTAACTCCGACTCGAGTCCACTTTCATTTGGTAAGCAAGGTTTTAAGCCTCAAGAAAAACCACTCAGTGATATGATATGTGTGTGTGATATGTGTGTGTCTGTGATGTGTGTGTGTGTGTGTGTGATATGTGTGTGTGTGATATGTGTGTGTGTGACGTGTGTGTGTGTGATATGTGTGTGTGTGTGTGTGTGATATGTGTGTCTTTGATACGTGTGTGTGTGATATGTGTGACTGTGAATAATGTGTGTGATGTGTGTGATGTGTGTGTGTGTGTGTGTGTGTGTGTGTGTGTGTGTGTGTGTGTGTGTGTGTGTGTGTGTGTGTGTGTGTGTGTGTGTGTGTGTGTGTGTGTGTGTGTGTGTGTGTGTGTGTGTGTGTGTGTGTGTGTGTGACATGTGTGTCGGTGATATGTGTGATATATGTGTGTGTGTGTGAAATGTGTGTGTGTGTGTGATATGTGTGTCTGTGATATGTGTGTGTGTGATATGTGTGTCTGTGATATGTGTGTGTGTGTGTGATATGTATGTGTGTGTGATATGTATGTGTGTGTGATATGTGTGTCTGTGATATGTGTGTGTGTGATATGTATGTGTGTGTGATATGTATGTGTGTGTGATATGTGTGTGTGTGTGTGATATGTATGTGTGTGTGATATGTGTGTGTGGTATGTGTGTATGTGATATGTGTGTGTGAGATATGTTTGCTTCTACCTCTGGAAAGTCAGACCAGTTAACACATTGAAGGAGGGAAAAAAAGAACCCTGCAATGTGTTTCCATTCTACCCTGGTAACACTGGGAGTCTCATATTGGGGATCCAATTTTATTAAATCAGCTGCCATGCAGTTTCCACAACACGAGCAGGTAGACACATACCAAACAATTTAGTTAGTCACACACACACACACACACACACACACACACACACACACACACACACACACACACACACACACACACACACACACACACACACACACACACACACACACACACACACACTTTGTACTGAAACACTCTGGGAGTCACAAGGCAGTCTTTTTATGGAGTATGGGCTGAAACACTCTGGGAGTCTTTATGGAGTTGTATGGGCTGAGACACTCTGGGAGTCTTTCTTTATGGAGTTGTATGGGCTGAAACACTCTGGGAGTCTTTATGGAGTTGTATGGGCTGAGACACTCTGGGAGTCTTTATGGAGTTGTATGGGCTGAAACACTCTGGGAGTCTTTATGGAGTTGTATGGGCTGAAACACTCTGGGAGTCTTTATGGAGTTGTATGGGCTGAAACACTCTGGGAGTCTTTATGGAGTTGGGCTGAAACACTCTGGGCTGGAGTTGTATGGGCTGAAACACTCTGGGAGTCTTTATGGAGTTGGGCTGATGGGCTGAAACACTCTGGGAGTCTTTATGGAGTTGTATGGGCTGAAACACTCTGGGAGTCTTTATGGAGTTGTATGGGCTGAAACACTCTGGGAGTCTTTATGGAGTTGTATGGGCTGAAACACTCTGGGAGTCTTTATGGAGTTGTATGGGCTGAAACACTCTGGGAGTCTTTATGGAGTTGTATGGGCTGAAACACTCTGGGAGTCTTTATGGAGTTGTATGGGCTGAAACACTCTGGGAGTCTTTATGGAGTTGTATGGGCTGAAACACTCTGGGAGTCTTTATGGAGTTGTATGGGCTGAAACACTCTGGGAGTCTTTATGGAGTTGTATGGGCTGAAACACTCTGGGAGTCTTTATGGAGTTGTATGGGCTGAAACACTCTGGGAGTCTTTATGGAGTTGTATGGGCTGAAACACTCTGGGAGTCTTTATGGAGTTGTATGGGCTGAAACACTCTGGGAGTCTTTATGGAGTTGTAGTTGGGAGTCTTTATGGAGTTGTATGGGCTGAAACACTCTGGGAGTCTTTATGGAGTTGTATGGGCTGAAACACTCTGTGAGTCTTTATGGAGTTGTATGGGCTGAGACATACTTACCTTTACCATGATTGCAGTCAACACATGGCGGAGCGAAGCTCTGATAGCTGTGCTGCAGCTACCTGGAAGGCTGTGTGTTAGTATGTGTGTGTGACTAACTAAACGGTTTGGCTTCTGTCTGGTTCAATTGCTTTGCTGGCGAGCTGAGGCAGCGGACTCTGTTGTTGCAGAAATGTTCTGACATTGGATTTTACACTGTTACAACCTCACCACAGGGATTTAATTCTGAAGGGACCAGTCCATTTAATTAAGTTTAAAACATGAAACAGGTGGTGTGTGTGTGTGTGTGTGTGTGTGTGTGTGTGTGTGTGTGTGTGTGTGTGTGTGTGTGTGTGTGTGTGTGTGTGTGTGTGTGTGTGTGTGTGTGTGTGTGTGTGTGTGTGTGTGTGTGTGTGTGTGTGTGTGTGTGTGTGTGTGTGTGTGTGCGTGAGAGAGAGAGGAAATTCGTGAGTGTATAGATATGTAAACTAAGTGTGCGTGTGTGCGTGTGTTTGTGTGTAAGTGTGCAGGGTTGAGTAGTTTACTTTGTAAATGTAATTCGCTACTCTTACAAGTTACCTGGCCAAAATTGTAATCAGTAACGTAACCTTTGGATTACACAAACTCAATAATGCAATCTGATAATTAAGTTACTTGTAGATTACTTTCCCCATAAGAGGCATTAGTAGACGGGAAAATGAACAACACATTCTACTTCAATACAGGTAATAATATATTAGTCTACATCTTTACATTAAAAAGCTAAGTCTGTCAGATTTCCAGTCATTCCAATTAATTGAAAACCCCTTGATCTTCAAGAATAGGACTTGTAAATATGGAAATATAGATTAGCCAAATTGTTTTACATGAGCATAACCCCAAAACTACGGACCTGTTAATGAACCTACTCTGTTGTTTCTGATTATGTTGTCATGGAGAACTGATTGGGCTCATTGCTTCGAGTTGAAATATAAAAGCCTCTTTCAGATTGGCAGGCTTTGAGCACTACCAAAAGTGCTATTTGCTTGTGAAAAATGAATTCCATATGCTGCATTTGCTATAGGCCTATTGTTTACATTTTTGTTGGTGACACTTTGATATCTCGATCATTTGCAGCTGTGTGTGAGTTTGAGCATGTTAGGGTTATGGGCATTTCTTTAATTATCAGCACGCATTAGATTGAGGAGTAAAAGCTCCACTCGTGCATGGTCTTCTTAAATTAAACATATTTCTGAAAGTATGGCGACAATACCACGGTGGACCGAGTTGAGAAGGAGGAACTCAAACCTTTATTCCATTGGCTAGGATCCACTCTATGCAGCTGTTGCAAGAGAGCACTTTTCACTGGCTGTCCACTGAGGCATAATGAATACACCCCAGGTTGACAGGCAGCTTCAACTTCTTTAATTCAACCATTATTAGGTTAAAATACACATATACATTTGTGAACAAACATCCACAACAATCACAATCCGTAAAATGCAAATAGCTAAATGAGAGAGAAGCAATGTGATTCACCTCAATGTGCTATGTACTGTAGCCTAGATATCAATAATGAGTGATATCTGTATCGCCCAATGTGATTCACATCAATGTGCTATGTACTGTAGCCTAGATATCAATAATGAGTGAGATCTGTATCGCCCAATGTGATTCACCTCAATGTGCTATGTACTGTAGCCTAGATATCAATAATGAGTGATATCTGTATCGCACACAATGTGATTCACATCAATGTGCTATGTACTGTAGCCTAGATATCAATAATGAGTGATATCTGTATCGCCCAATGTGATTCACATCAATGTGCTATGTACTGTAGCCTAGATATAAATAATGAGTGATATCTGTATCGCCCAATGTGATTTACATCAATGTGCTATGTACTGTAGCCTAGATATCAATAATGAGTGAGATCTGTATCGCCCAATGTGATTCACATCAATGTGCTATGTACTGTAGCCTAGATATCAATAATGAGTGATATCCCTATCGCCCAATGTGATTCACATCAATGTGCTATGTACTGTAGCCTAGATATCAATAATGAGTGATATCCGTATGGCCCAATGTGATTCACGCCCAATGTGATTCACATCAATGTGAAGATCTGCTAAATGACTTAAATGTAAATGTAAATGTAAGATGCAGTGATAATGTGTAATCAATCACACTGAAGATGCAGTGATAATGTGTTGTCAATCACACTGAAGATGCAGTGATAATGTGTAATCAATCACACTGAAGATGCAGTGATAATGGGTAATCAATCACACTGAAGATGCAGTGATAATGTGTTGTCAATCACACTGAAGATGCAGTGGTAATGTGTAATCAATCACACTAAAGATGCAGTGATAATGTGTTGTCAATCACACTGAAGATGCAGTGATAATGTGTAATCAATCACACTAAAGATGCAATCACACTGTGATAATGTGTAATCAATCACACTGAAGATGCAGTGATAATGTGTTATCAATCACACTGAAGATGCAGTGATAATGTGTTGTCAATCACACTGAAGATGCAGTGATAATGTGTTATCAATCACACTGAAGATGCAGTGATAATGTGTTATCAATCACACTGAAGATGCAGTGATAATGTGTAATCAATCACACTGAAGATGCAGTGAATAATGCAGTGATTATCAATCACACTGAAGATGCAGTGATAATGTGTAATCAATCACACTGAAGATGCAGTGATAATGTGTTATCAATCACACTGAAGATGCAGTGATAATGTGTAATCAATCACACTGAAGATGCAGTGATAATGTGTTATCAATCACACTGAAGATGCAGTGATAATGTGTTATCAATCAATCACAATCACACTGAAGATGCAGTGATAATGTGTTATCAATCACACTGAAGATGCAGTGATAATGTGTTATCAATCACACTGAAGATGCAGTGATAATGTGTTATCAATCACACTGAAGATGCAGTGATAATGTGTTGTCAATCACACTGAAGATGCAGTGATAATGTGTTATCAATCACACTGAAGATGCAGTGATAATCAATCACACTGAAGATGCAGTGATAATGTGTTATCAATCACACTGAAGATGCAGTGATAATGTGTTTAATCAATCACACTGAAGATGCAGTGATAATGTGTTATCAATCACACTGAAGATGCAGTGATAATGTGTATCAATCACACTGAAGATGCAGTGATAATGTGTTATCAATCACACTGAAGATGCAGTGATAATGTGTTATCAATCACACTGAAGATGCAGTGATAATGTGTTATCAATCACACTGAAGATGCAGTGATAATGTGTTATCAATCACACTGAAGATGCAGTGATAATGTGTTATCAATCACACTGAAGATGCAGTGATAATGTGTTATCAATCACACTGAAGATGCAATAATGTGTTATCAATCACACTGAAGATGCAGTGATAATGTGTTATCAATCACACTGAAGATGCAGTGATAATGTGTTATCAATCACACTGAAGATGCAGTGATAATGTGTTATCAATCACACTAAAGATGCAGTGATAATGTCAATCACACTGAAGATGCAGTGATAATGTGTTATCAATCACACTGAAGATGCAGTGATAATGTGTTATCAATCACACTGAAGATGCAGTGATAATGTGTTATCAATCACACTGAAGATGAGTGATAATGTGTTGTCAATCAGACTACTAAAGATGCAGTGATAATGTGCCAAGACCCAGAGAGAGACAGACTATCAATCACACTGAAGATGCCAGTGATAATGTGTTATCAATCACACTGAAAGATGCAGTGATGATGTGTTATCAATCACACTGAAGATGCAGTGATGATGTGTTGTCAATCTGAAAGCCTGAGTAAATAACTAAAAGGCAGATTACGTATTTGATCGTTATTAGAGCCAAGACCTAGAGAGAGACAGACTAGGGTTCTGTAATATACCAAACAGCTGTAGTAATGTAGCCAAGACCTAGAGAGAGACAGACTAGGGTTCTGTAATATACCAAACAGCTGTAGTAATGTAGCCAAGACCTAGAGAGAGACAGACTAGGGTTCTGTAATATACTGTAATATACCAAACAGCTGACTAGTAATGTAATGCCAAGACCTAGAGAGAGACAGACTAGGGTTCTGTAATATACTGTAATATACCAAACAGCTGTAGTAATGTAGCCAAGACCTAGAGAGAGACAGACTAGGGTTCTGTAATATACCAAACAGCTGTAGTAATGTAGCCAAGACCTAGAGAGAGACAGACTAGGGTTCTGTAATATACCAAACAGCTGTAGTAATGTAGCCAAGACCTAGAGAGAGACAGACTAGGGTTCTGTAATATACCAGACTAAACAGCTGTAGTAATGTTGCCAAGACCTAGAGAGAGACAGACTAGGGTTCTGTAATATACTGTAATATACCAAACAGCTGTAGTAATGTAGCCAAGACCTAGAGAGAGACAGACTAGGGTTCTGTAATATACCAAACAGCTGTAGTAATGTAGCCAAGACCTAGAGAGAGACAGACTAGGGTTCTGTAATATACCAAACAGCTGTAGTAATGTAGCCAAGACCTAGAGAGAGACAGACTAGGGTTCTGTAATATACTGTATATACCAAACAGCTGTTCTGTAGTAATGTAGCCAAGACCTAGAGAGAGACAGACTAGGGTTCTGTAATATACTGTAATATACCAAACAGCTGTAGTAATGTAGCCAAGACCTAGAGAGAGACAGACTAGGGTTCTGTAATATACCAAACAGCTGTAGTAATGTAGCCAAGACCTAGAGAGAGACAGACTAGGGTTCTGTTCTGTAATATACCAAACAGCTGTAGTAATGTAGCCAAGACCTAGAGAGAGACAGACTAGGGTTCTGTAATATACTGTAATATACCAAACAGCTGTAGTAATGTAGCCAAGACCTAGAGAGAGACAGACTAGGGTTCTGTAATATACCAAACAGCTGTAGTAATGTAGCCAAGACCTAGAGAGAGACAGACTAGGGTTCTGTAATATACTGTAATATACCAAACAGCTGTAGTAATGTAGCCAAGACCTAGAGAGAGACAGACTAGGGTTCTGTAATATACTGTAATATACCAAACAGCTGTAGTAATGTAGCCAAGACCTAGAGAGAGACAGACTAGGGTTCTGTAATATACTGTAATATACCAAACAGCTGTAGTAATGTAGCCAAGTATACCAAACAGCTGTAGTAATGTAGCCAAGACCTAGAGAGAGACAGACTAGGGTTCTGTAATATACCCAACCTACAGCTGGGTTCTGTAGTAATGTAGCCAAGACCTAGAGAGAGACAGACTAGGGTTCTGTAATATACCAAACAGCTGTAGTAATGTAGCCAAGACCTAGAGAGAGACAGACTAGGGTTCTGTAATATACTGTAGTAATACCAAACAGCTGACTAGGGTTCTGTAATGTAGCCAAGACCTAGAGAGAGACAGACTAGGGTTCTGTAATATACCAAATATACCAAACAGCTGTAGTAATGTAGCCAAGACCTAGAGAGAGACAGACTAGGGTTCTGTAATATACTGTAATATACCAAACAGCTGTAGTAATGTAGCCAAGACCTAGAGAGAGACAGACTAGGGTTCTGTAATATACCAAACAGCTGTAGTAATGTAGCCAAGACCTAGAGAGAGACAGACTAGGGTTATACTGTAATATACCAAACAGCTGTAGTAATGTAGCCAAGACCTAGAGAGAGACAGACTAGGGTTCTGTAATATACCAAACAGCTGTAGTAATGTAGCCAAGACCTAGAGAGAGACAGACTAGGGTTCTGTAATAATATACCAAACAGCTGTAGTAATGTAGCCAAGACTAGAGAGAGACAGACTAGGGTTCTGTAATATACCAAACAGCTGTAGTAATGTAGCCAAGACCTAGAATATACCAAACAGAGACAGACTAGGGTTCTGTAATATACCAAACAGCTGTAGTAATGTAGCCAAGACCTAGAGAGAGACAGACTAGGGTTCTGTAATATACCAAACAGCTGTAGTAATGTAGCCAAGACCTAGAGAGAGACAGACTAGGGTTCTGTAATATACTGTAATATACCAAACAGCTGTAGTAATGTAGCCAAGACCTAGAGAGAGACAGACTAGGGTTCTGTAATATACTGTAATATACCAAACAGCTGTAGTAATGTAGCCAAGACCTAGAGAGAGACAGACTAGGGTTCTGTAATATACTGTAATATACCAAACAGCTGTAGTAATGTAGCCAAGACCTAGAGAGAGACAGACTAGGGTTCTGTAATATACCAAACAGCTGTAGTAATGTAGCCAAGACCTAGAGAGAGACAGACTAGGGTTCTGTAATATACTGTAATATACCAAACAGCTGTAGTAATGTAGCCAAGACCAGACTAGGGTTCTGTAGAGTAGAGAAGACAGACAGACTAGGGTTCTGTAATATACTGTAATATACCAAACAGCTGTAGTAATGTAGCCAAGACCTAGAGAGAGACAGACTAGGGTTCTGTAATATACCAAACAGCTGTAGTAATGTAGCCAAGACCCAGAGAGAGACAGACTAGGGTTCTGTAATATACCAAACAGCTGTAGTAATGTAGCCAAGACCTAGAGAGAGACTAGGGTTCTGTAATATAATGTAATATACCAAACAGCTGTTCTGTAAAGATACAGACTAAATATACCAAACAGCTGTAGTAATGTAGCCAAGACCTAGAAAGACAGACTAGGGTTCTGTAATATACCAAACAGCTGTAGTAATGTAGCCAAGACCTAGAGAGAGACAGACTAGGGTTCTGTAATATACCAAACAGCTGTAGTAATGTAGCCAAGACCTAGAGAGAGACAGACTAGGGTTCTGTAATATACCAAACAGCTGTAGTAATGTAGCCAAGACCTAGAATATACTGTAATATACCAAACAGCTGTAGAATGTACAGACTAGGGTTCTGTAATATACCAAACAGCTGTAGTAATGTAGCCAAGACCTAGAGAGAGACAGACTAGGGTTCTGTAATATACTGTAATATACCAAACAGCTGTAGTAATGTAGCCAAGACCTAGAGAGAGACAGACTAGGGTTCTGTAATATACTGTAATATACCAAACAGCTGTAGTAATGTAGCCAAGACCTAGAGAGAGACAGACTAGGGTTCTGTAATATACCAAACAGCTGTAGTAATGTAGCCAAGACCTAGAGAGAGACAGACTAGGGTTCTGTAATATACCAAACAGCTGTAGTAATGTAGCCAAGACCTAGAGAGAGACAGACTAGGGTTCTGTAATATACCAAACAGCTGTAGTAATGTAGCCAAGACCTAGAGAGAGACAGACTAGGGTTCTGTAATATACCAAACAGCTGTTCTGTAGTGTATAATGTAGCCAAGACCTAGAGAGAGACAGACTAGGGTTCTGTAATATACCAAACAGCTGTAGTAATGTAGCCAAGACCTAGAGAGAGACAGACTAGGGTTCTGTAATATACTGTAAACAGCAGCTGTAGTAATGTAAAGACCTGAGAGACAGACTAGGTTCTGTAATATACAAGACCTAGAATGTAGAGAGAGAGAGACAGACTAGGGTTCTGTAATAATATACCAAACAGCTGTAGTAATGTAGCCAAGACCTAGAGAGAGACAGACTAGGGTTCTGTAGACAGACTAGGGTTCTGTAATATACCAAACAGCTGTAGTAATATACCAAACAGCTGTAGTAATGTAGCCAAGACCTAGAGAGAGACAGACTAGGGTTCTGTAATATACTGTAATATACCAAACAGCTGTAGTAATGTAGCCAAGACCTAGAGAGAGACAGACTAGGGTTCTGTAATATACTGTAATATACCAAACAGCTGTAGTAATGTAGCCAAGACCTAGAGAGAGACAGACTAGGGTTCTGTAATATACCAAACAGCTGTAGTAATGTAGCCAAGACCTAGAGAGAGACAGACTAGGGTTCTGTAATATAGTAATGTAGCAAACAGCTGTAGTAATGTAGCCAAGACCTAGAGAGAGACAGACTAGGGTTCTGTAATATACTGTAATATACCAAACAGCTGTAGTAATGTAGCCAAGACCTAGAGAGAGACAGACTAGGGTTCTGTAATATACTGTAATATACCAAACAGCTGTAGTAATGTAGCCAAGACCTAGAGAGAGACAGACTAGGGTTCTGTAATATACTGCTGTAATGTAGCCAAGACTACAGACAAATATACAGCTGTAGTAATGTAGCCAAGACCCAGAGAGAGACAGACTAGGGTTCTGTAATATACCAAACAGCTGTAGTAATGTAGCCAAGACCTAGAGAGAGACAGACTAGGGTTCTGTAATATACTGTAGTAATGTAGCCAAGACAGAGAGAGACAGACTAGGGTTCTGTAATATACTGTAATATACCAAACAGCTAGTAATGTAGCAAGACCTAGAGAGAGACAGACTAGGGTTCTGTAATATACTGTAATATACCAAACAGCTGTAGTAATGTAGCCAAGACCTAGAGAGAGACAGACTAGGTTCTGTAATATACCAAACAGCTGTAGTAATGTAGCCAAGACCTAGAGAGAGACAGACTAGGGTTCAGACTAGGTTCTGTAATATACTGTAATATACCAAACAGCTGTAGTAATGTAGCCAAGACCTAGAGAGAGACAGACTAGGGTTCTGTAATATACCAAACAGCTGTAGTAATGTAGCCAAGACCTAGAGAGAGACAGACTAGGGTTCTGTAATATACCAAACAGCTGTAGTAATGTAGCCAAGACCTAGAGAGAGACAGACTAGGGTTCTGTAATATACTGTAATATACCAAACAGCTGTAGTAATGTAGCCAAGACCTAGAGAGAGACAGACTAGGGTTCTGTAATATACCAAACAGCTGTAGTAATGTAGCCAAGACCCAGAGAGAGACAGACTAGGGTTCTGTAATATACTGTAATATACCAAACAGCTGTAGTAATGTAGCCAAGACCTAGAGAGAGACAGACTAGGGTTCTGTAATATACCAAACAGCTGTAGTAATGTAGCCAAGACCCAGAGAGAGACAGACTAGGGTTCTGTAATATACTGTAATATACCAAACAGCTGTAGTAATGTAGCCAAGACCTAGAGAGAGACAGACTAGGGTTCTGTAATATACCAAACACTACACTAGACGACAATGTGTGTGTGTGTGTGTGTGTGTGTGTGTGTGTGTGTGTGTGTGTGTGTGTGTGTGTGTGTGTGTGTGTGTGTGTGTGTGTGTGTGTGTGTGTGTGTGTGTGTGTGTGTGTGTGTGTGTGTGTGTGTGTGTGAGAGAGAGAGAGAGAGAGAGAGAGAGAGAGAGAGAGAGAGAGAGAGAGAGAGAGAGAGAGAGAGAGAGAGAGAGAGAGAGAGAGAGAGAGAGAGAGAGAGAGAGAGAGAGAGAGAGAGAGAGAGACAGAGACTAATAACTTCCAGACATCACACACGGTGACAAGGAGAAGCGTGATGAACTGGCTTTGGGATGTGGGGCATCACAATATATAAAAAATGGAGACATGGTGGGATGATAAACGGACAAAAGGCAGAATCTGGTATCTAATCTTCTTCACACTCCCCTCGTCACGTTCACACACTCCTTCTATAAAACAGGAGGCCTGCCTGGGAGAGAATGAGAGAACTGCTCTTATTTTGTCGGGATTCCAATCTCCATCCCCTCCTTCCCTTCAGACCTGGGTTCAGATAATATTTGAATCTGTTCAAAGAGTTTGAGCATTTGTATCAGCCTGTCTGGAGTGCCAAGTGGGGAGGTTTTGCACTTTTGGGACTTTCCCATTGTGCCTGGAAATATCAAGCACAGCTAAAGTATTTAACATATTTAAAATACCAGTCGAACCCAGGTCTGCTGCCTTCTCATTCTGCTGTCCGTCTGCCAGCTCAACTGAACAGTGGATGGGATGGGATGGGATGGCGGCCATCTTGGAAGCATCTGTCTTTTTCCTTACATACTTGTTAAAGGCTGATTTTCCCTCGACTCGGGTCACCAGAAACAAGGTGTGCTCGCTCTCTCACTCTCACTGGGGAGGCCCCGCGCAATCTGGTGCCAATTTGAGGACGGAATTGGGAATAACGGTTGTCAAAGTGTAAAATACTAATACATAAAAAAGACGTGCAGGCTGGAATACACTGTCATGTCACAGACAGATATGATTATGATCATCTGTATTAATGTGACCGCAGGTACATCAATATAGATTAAGACTAACCCTTTTTTGGCACATGTTGGCCTACGTACATTAGGCTGTGGAACAAGCATCTGGAGTTACCTACAGATAACAGCAATGTAATGATATGGTTTAAGTGGAAGACAATGGGAGAACAAATGTGTCTCTGTCTACACATCATGCTGCCGTGGTGTCAGACTGATCACATTTACAACCACAGAAACATAAACAACAGCAGTTGCCTTGACCATATTTAAGTGTATGTACACACTCAGACATGAACGCACACACGCACGCACGTACGTACACGCGCACACACACACACACGCACGTACACACGCACGCACGTACGTACACGCGCACACACACGCACGCAAACATGCAGTGAAGTTACAGTGGGGCTTCAGTGTACCCAGGACGTTCATGTGCCCTCAGGGAGACAGCAGCCCACTCCCAAGAGGCACAACAATAGGTCCCATTCTGTTTCACCCTCACTCTCCCCCTTCTCTTCCCGCGTCTCCCCGTCCTCCTCCCCCTGACTATGACTAATGAGGAGAGTAGACACCAACACAACAACACCACAGGACCCATCAGAAACATCCCACAAAGGACAACTCATTCAGACATAACAAATATCCACAGTCCTACGTCACAATATTGAATTTCCTCCATTCCATAAATGAACGGACAGACAGACACGGATGACTGAAACTCAGAGTGTATTAAGGTGTACTGTTGCCTCTTGTTTTTCACAGTGCACTTTCTCAGCCCAGGGTGATCTTTAATGGGGCATATATCCCTCTAAAATCTAAGTTTGGCAGATGTTTTCACATCTCAGAAGTATAATAGTGTTATAGATTCAGACCTTCAAAGTGGTCATCAGCTGAGAGAAATCCTTGTCCAGATTTGTGGTGCTTATCTACTCTATTCATTTGAGGTTGAGGCATAGAGCTGGATCTACACAACTGATGGTGTAAGATGACTTAGGCTAACTTTAAAGATACAATCTGTGATTGGGACATACATTTTTTGGACTATTCAATTAATGGTAGATAATGAGAATGTAAATTGTAAAAGATGAGTTCATGAGTTAGTGCAACTGTCATACCCCATCAGAACCCCAAATATAAGCTGGTTCTAAACAATGTAATTGTTAAAAAGACACTGTATAGCCTCAAAACATGGTTTAAACAATCCTTTGGATCTCATAGATGGTCAGTCCTTGCATCCGTAGCTCTGTTTATGAATTTGAGAGTGGTTACATCTCTCCAGCACCATCCCCTGAGCTGTTGACCAAAACAGTGGCAAGGTGTCCACTTTGTTGTTAATCGAACTGCAGATTGGTTTTTGGAGTGTAATGTCCCTTTAACTGAAGACTAAGACTGTCCCAGGACTAGCTTATGGAAGCTCTTAGCCCCAGAGCAAGCTGAACATGTGCAGTGTGAAAAGCCCTATAGAAAAGGAAGACGGACAGAACTTTCAACATGTTCAATAGGAACTTGAGAACAGAACAGAACAAATATCCTGTAATCCATGGGACTGCACTTGGCTGCTTCCTGTGGCCTACTGTACGTGCCCAAAAACACATCTGTAACATTTGTCCCCATGAAACGGCTTTCGGCGATATGGCCATTAGAGTAAGCCAGCCATGTCTCACACTGGCAGAAAAACAACAAGATGTATCATATCATATTGCATTGTCTCAGTATACTACATATAGCAGTAGATGTAGACTGGATACACTAAAGGAAATGGGACTCCATGACTTTAGGTTTATACTGTTTAATAACAGTGTTCAGCTGGAGGGCTGGGCAGTCAGGGGAGCGAGGTGTGATGCTATAAGCCCAGCTGAAGAGGACGTGTGTGGGGTGAGGGGACCAGAGCAGAAGCCTTGGCAGGAGCTCACAGATGTGAAGGCACTGACAGATGTGTCAACGACAGATGCCTGCTTGGCCCAGGCTTAAGCAGCTGTGTGTGTGTGTGTGTGTGTGTGTGTGTGTGTGTGTGTGTGTGTGTGTGTGTGTGTGTGTGTGTGTGTGTGTGTGTGTGTGTGTGTGTGTGTGTGTGTGTGTGTGTGTGTGTGTGTGTGTGTGTGTGTGTGTGTGTGTGTGTGCGAGTGTGTGTGTGTATATTCCCATGTGCCATGGAGTGGGACAGGTCGCCTGTGTATTGCAGTCATTTCCTCCATTATAACCCTAACAGAAGTGGATATGATATCACCACCTGTATGCATGACTGGAACTTCACATGGCCATTAAACAGTAGCTGATGAGAATGAGGCACGAGCATGTCCATCTGGCACTGTGTGTGTGTGTGTGTGTGTGTGTGTGTGTGTGTGTGTGTGTGTGTGTGTGTGTGTGTGTGTGTGTGTGTGTGTGTGTGTGTGTGTGTGTGTGTGTGTGTGTGTGTGTGTGTGTGTGTGTGTGTGTGTGTGTGTGTGTGTGTGTGTGTGTGTGTGTGTCAGTGTGTGTGTGCTTGTGTGTGTATGTGTGTCAGTGTGCGTGTCCAGTGTTGGCCCAGTTACAGATGGGAGTCCAGTCACTGAGAGTCTCAGTATCAATGCTTTGGCACCAAGGAGAGTGTTGTTGTTGTCAGGGGGCAGGTTGACATGGTGCAGAGGGGCTATAAGGTCTGAGAGTGTTGTTGTCAGTGGGCAGGTTTACATGGTGCAGAGAGACTATAAGGTCTGAGAGTGTTGTTGTCAGTGGGCAGGTTTACATGGTGCAGAGAGACTATAAGGTCTGAGAGTGTTGTTGTCTGTTGTCAGTGGGCAGGTTTACATGGTGCAGAGAGACTATACAATCTGAGAGTGTTGTTGTCAGGGAGCAGGTTTACATGGTGCAGAGAGACTATAAGATCTGAGAGTGTTGTTGTCAGTGGGCAGGTTTACATGGTGCAGAGAGACTATAAGGTCTGAGAGTGTTGTTGTCAGTGGGCAGGTTTATGTGGTGCAGAGAGACTATAAGGTCTGAGAGTGTTGTTGTCAGTGGGCAGGTTTACATGGTGCAGAGAGACTATAAGATCTGAGAGTGTTGTTGTCAGTGGGCAGGTTTACATGGTGCAGAGAGACTATAAGGTCTGAGAGTGTTGTTGTCAGTGGGCAGGTTTACATGGTGCAGAGAGACTATAAGATCTGAGAGTGTTGTTGTCAGTGGGCAGGTTTACATGGTGCAGAGAGACTATAAGGTCTGAGAGTGTTGTTGTCAGTGGGCAGGTTTACATGGTGCAGAGAGACTATAAGGTCTGAGAGTGTTGTTGTCAGTGGGCAGGTTTACATGGTGCAGAGAGACTATAAGATCTGAGAGTGTTGTTGTCAGTGGGCAGGTTTACATGGTGCAGAGAGACTATAAGGTCTGAGAGTGTTGTTGTCAGTGGGCAGGTTTACATGGTGCAGAGAGACTATAAGGTCTGAGAGTGTTGTTGTCAGTGGGCAGGTTTACATGGTGCAGAGAGACTATAAGGTCTGAGAGTGTTGTTGTCAGTGGGCAGGTTTACATGGTGCAGAGAGACTATAAGGTCTGAGGCTGGATCTGATTTATCTCTAGAGAAACTATGCAATATGCACATTGAGCTCACAGAATTAAAAAATGTGTTGTTTAAAATGAGTTGTTTAAAAAACGAAAAATAACCAAAATTTCAACACTACCGCCCATGTATGGTGGTAGGTAAATTACTCTCACCTTTCCCGGTACAAGCTGGTGCACTGCTCTGCTGGCTCCTAATTGGCCTGCACAGCTCAGCTGCCTGATTGCAAACAGACCCAGGTGTGTGTGAAAGTGTGACAGCAACCCTCCTTTCCTCTCTCTCCCCTCCTCCCTCTGTTTAAGGAGAGCAGTGCCCAGCTCGGTATAGTTAATGACTGTTAAACCCCTGTTCCATACACACACACACACACACACACACACACACACACACACACACACACACACACACACACACACACACACACACACACACACACACACACACACACACACACACACACACACACACACACACACACACACACACAGCGCTAATGATTATACTTTGCTGGTCAGCCTGATTAAGGAAGTGGCTATTAGAGCTGCAGAGCTGAGCAGCAGAGCAGCAGAACCTACACTAACACTCCCCCATTGGTCCTGTCTCATTAGCCTCCTTCACAAAGACCTTTAGAAGCCCACGGTAGAGAGTCACAGGGGAATAGCCTGTGTTTCATAATGCCTTTAATGATCATTCATAATATAGCGAGGTGTGTGTGCATGTGCGTGTGCATGTCTGTGCGTGAGTGTGTGTGTGTGTATGGATTTTACAACAGTGCTGGTAACAGAGGACCACAATTACATGTAATATCACTGGGTGTAGTAAGAAAAAACACGTTGTGGAGCTTGGAGACTTTTGGAGGCTTTTCCTATGTCAGACAGGAAACTAAGCTGCTTGGTTTTTACTGGGCAGGGGTACCCACAATTAATGACCTGGGATCAGTTGAAGTCTGTAGTAATGCATAAAACAGGATTACACAAGCAAAGTGGGCTCATAAACACAATAGTAACACACTACACCTGAGTTTTCACCATCACTGCCTTGCCGGGGCCTATGGAGAGACCTCATAGATGAACAATCCAATATGATTCAGTTACACAGACAAAGACATGACTGCCACAGCGAAACATCAGTCAGGGGGTCTTCTCAAGCGTCATTTTCAACAAACTAAAGAGACCCAAGGACATTATTTGTATTTTACCTTTATTTAACTAGGCAAGTCATTTAAGAACAAATTCTTATTTTCAATGACGGCCTAGGAACAGTGGATTGACTGCCTGTCAGCTCGGGGGTTTGAACTTGCAACCTTTCGGTTACTAGTCCAACACTCTAACCACTAGGCTACCCTGCCGTGCCATGATAAGGAGGGAGATATGGTGAGAGACAGAAAGAGAGAGAGAGAGAGAGAGAGAGAGAGAGGCAGAGAGAGAGAGAGAGAGAGAGAGAGAGAGAGAGAGAGAGAGCGAGAGAGAGAGAGAGAGAGAGAGAGAGAGAGAGAGAGAGAGAGAGAGAGAGAGAGAGAGAGAGAGAAAGAGAGAGAGAGAGAGAGAGAGAGAGAGAGAGAGAGAGAGATTAGGGGACAGAAATAGAAAGAGGGGGAAAAGCACAGATAGAGAGAGAGGATGGGGTGGGAGAGAGAGAAAGAGAGAGAGAGAGTAGAGAAAGCGAAAGAAAGCAAGAGCGATAGACAGAAAGATGGAGAGAGAAAGAATGCTAGAGAGCAGGAATAAACAGGAGGAGGGAGGCCATGTGGGGGTGGGGCCCTGAGCTGTGCTGAGAAGTTCCCTTCAGCCAACACAAATGTTCCCTTCCTTGGCCCCCCAGGGTTCGGGTTAGGCCCCCCAGGGCCAATAAAACAAACAGTGTGTTGACTCCACAACACACTGCCTGAGCCCCCTGATAATCCCCACAGCATCTTCAGGACATGTTCTGTTCTCTGCTCTTCCTTTTCCTCCCCCACCTCCTCCCCTCCCCTCCTCTGGAAACAATCAATATAAATAGAGAGTCACAAGAAAGAAAAGAAACAGCAGAAGAGAGGAGGATGACTTTCCACTCGCTAAGAAAACATCATCGCAACACCTCTCTATCCCAGCATTCCTCTTTTTGTCTCTCTCCCTTTTTAACTCCCTCCTTCCATCTCTGGCCAGGTTCCCAGCTCCTGTCATGTAGGCGTATGGCTGGAACACAGTAGTTCACTCTGCATCTCTAGTTACCATGCCCATGCAGCCCCAACTACAGCTCCATTCCCAGCCTCCAGCCCCAGCTTCCCAACCCCAGCCCCCAGCCCCAGCTTCAGCTTTCTAACCCCAGCCTCTAGCCCCAGCTTCAGCTTCCCAAACTCAGCCTCTGCCCCAACTCTCCTTAGCCCCAGCCTCAGCTTCAGCTTCAGCCCCAACCCCTGTCCCCCACCCCAACTACAGCACTGTGAGATTAACACAAACCTGACTCATTACTCTAGTGTCCAAACCAAGCACTTGTACATCACATGTAACACACCAGCTAATCTCACGGACACCTCTGGCCAAAAAAACACTCTTAATGCCATACACCACTTCTCAGCTGTCCCAATGGTCCAACACATGGCTCTACACACAGGCACCAGGCAGTAGGCACAAGGCACAAGGCACAAGGCACAAGGGACAAGGCACCAGACACCAGGCACCAGGCACCAGGCACCAGACACCAGGCACCAGGCACCAGGCACCAGTCGCCAGGCACCAGACACCAGGCACGAGGCACCAGGCACCAGGCACCAGGCACCAGGCACCAGGCACCAGGCACCAGGCACCAGGCACCAGGCACCAGGCACCAGTCACCAGGCACCAGACACCAGGCACCAGGCACCAGGCACCAGACACCAGACACCAGGCACCAGGCACCAGGCACCAGGCACCAGGCACCAGACACCAGACACCAGGCACCAGACACCAGACACCAGACACCAGGCACCAGGCACCAGGCACCAGACACCAGGCATCAGGCACCAGGCATCAGGCACCAGGCACCAGACACCAGGCAGTAAACTGGTGGTGTGCTCAGGGTTCTTACAGGAGGGAAATATAACAAAGAGTTGATAGTCTACAGTCTAAACAAGGAAAATACATAGCTAACACTTTTTCAGGTAAACTTGCAGCTGGAGTCTCCTTGCAAGAGAGTTTGTCACATTAAAGGGATCGTTCATTACAAAATGACTTATTCGTTTCCTTACCTTGCTGTGTTGCCTTGTCCATAAACCGCTTACATGGTAAGGAAACAAATATGTCAATTTGTCATTTGAATGAACTATCCCTTTAAACCCCTAGAGTCGATTGACGCACCTGTGCGTATAGGACAGACACTTCAAAACAGTTTCTGAATCAAAGTTTGTGTGTTTACCTCAGCTATCTAAAAGGTGGTGTTTTTAATGGTAGTGGAAGATGTTTAAATGGTTACAGGCAAGAACTGAAACTGAATGGAAGCTGAAGCAGGAAAGAAATTGGGATAGATAAGAAAGTGACGTTTGGTCTCTCTGCTCTTATACATCAGGCCTGCAGCTGTTTAATAATAATAATAATAATAATAATAAAAGTAATAATTTATTACATTTCTATAGCGGTTTTCCTTCCATCTCAAAGCGCTTCAAGAGCAAAGAAATTAAAGAAGCAATATACAATGACAAGGTTAACCAAGAGGTTCAGAAGGAAAGAGATGAGAAGATATTTAACTGGTCACCACCAGGTCATCACCAGGTCACCACCAGGTCAGCACCAGGTCAGCACCAGGTCATCCCCAGGTCACCACCAGGACATCACCAGGTCACCACCAGGTCATCACCAGGACATCACTTGGTCACCATCAGATCATCACCAGGTCACCACCAGGTCATCACCAGATCATCACCAGGTCATCACCAGGTCATCACCAGGACATCACATGGTCACCACCAGATCACCACCAGATCATCACCAGGTCATCACCAGGTCATCACCAGGTCATCACCAGGACATCACATGGTCACCACCAGATCACCACCAGATCATCACCAGGTCATCACCAGGACATCACCAGGTCATCACCAGGACATCACATGGTCACCACCAGATCATCACCAGATCATCACATGGTCACCACCAGATCATCACCAGGTCACCACCAGGTCAGCACCAGGTCAGCACCAGGTCATCACCAGGACATCACCAAGTCACCACCAGGTCAGCACCAGGTCAGCACCAGGTCATCACCAGGACATCACATGGTCACCACCAGATCACCACCAGGACATCACATGGTCACCACCAGGACATCACCAGGTCACCACCAGATCACCACCAGGACATCACATGGTCACCACCAGGACATCACCAGGTCACCACCAGATCACCACCAGGTCACCACCAGGACATCACTACGTTCAAGAACACAAAGAAACAGAACGCAACTTTGAATAAGAAAATAAATACAGAACCTTACACTAGTATATTCTAGTTCCTTTTTTATTTCCAATTGCGCTGACAACAACATGCTGATGACACATTGACTGTTTCATACAGTACATATCCTTATGAGCTTTCGCTCTCTTCTGGGAACCAACGCTACATAATTTTCTCACAGAGTTACTTTGATTATGATATTTGTACTGACATAAAGGTCAAACGAAGTGTTAGCAGCAGGTGAAAGAGATTGGGAGTCAGAAGGGCAAGTAGCCCAGACAATACATTTGTGCCGTGGTCAACAGCACTATCCACTAGACGACACAGGCCACTGGAAAAACAAAGTTTATACACAGAGATATCTATCTGTATGTTATATTTGCATGACCACAATCAAGAGAATGTGGATACAGAAGAATAACCTTTAAAGGGATACAGAATAATAACCTTTAAAGGGATAGAGAAGAATAACCTTTAAAGGGTTACAGAAGAATAACCTTTAAAGGGATACAGAAGAATAACCTTTAAAGGGATACAGAAGAATCACATTTAAAGGGATAAAGAAGAATCACATTTAAAGGGATACAGAAGAATCACATTTAAAGGGATAAAGAAGAATCACCTTTGAAGGAATACAGAAGAATAGCCTTTAAAGGGATACAGAATAATAACCGTTAAAGGGATACAGAAGAATAACCTTTAAAGGGATACATATTAATAACCTGTAAAAGGGATACAGAATAATAACCTTTAAAGGGATACAGAAGAATAACCTTTAAAGGGATACAGAAGATGTCATGTTTTGTCTTATATTGTCTTGTCATTATGCTTTCCCTTCTGTTCGTTTCCCCCTGCTGGTCTTATTAGGTTCGTTCCCTTTTTCTATCCCTCTCTCTCCCCCTCCCTCTCTCTCCTCTCTCTATCGTTCCGTTCCTGCTCCCAGCTGTTCCTATTCCCCTAATCATCATTTAGTCTTCCCACACCTGTTCCTTATCTTTTCCCCTGATTAGAGTCCCTATTTCTTCCCTTGTTTTCCGTTCCTGTCCTGTCGGATCCTTATCTATTGTTCACCGTGCTGTGTCTATGTATTGCCCTGTCGTGTCGTGTTTCCCTCAGATGCTGCGTGGTGAGCAGGTGTCTGAGTCTGCTACGTTCAAGTGCCTTCCCGAGGCAACCTGCAGTTCTTGATCAAGTCTCCTGTCTGTTCTCGTCATTACGAGTAGTATTATGCCTTTTGTTTGTAAAGTAACTTTACTGGATTAAATACTCTGTTTTCGCCAAGTCGCTTTTGGGTCCTCATTCACCTGCATAACAGAAGGATCCGACCAAGGAATGGACCCAGCGACTACAGATGCTCGTAACACTGCCGTCGAGATCCAAGGAGCCATGCTCGGCAGACACGAGCAGGAATTGTCTGCTGCTCGCCATGCCGTGGAGAACCTGGCCGCTCAGGTTTCCGACCTCTCTGGACAGTTCCAGAGTCTTCGTCTCGTGCCACCTGTTACTTCCTGGCCTGCCGAGCCTCCGGAACCTAGGGTTAATAACCCACCTTGCTACTCCGGGCAGCCCACGGAGTGCCGCTCCTTTCTCACCCAGTGTGATATTGTGTTCTCTCTCCAACCCAACACATACTCTAGCGAGAGAGCTCGGGTTGCTTACGTCATTTCACTCCTTACTGGCCGGGCTCGAGAGTGGGGCACAGCTATCTGGGAGGCAAGGGCTGATTGTTCTAACAATTACCAGAACTTTAAAGAGGAGATGATTCGGGTTTTTGACCGTTCAGTTTTTGGTAGGGAGGCTTCTAGGGCCCTGGCTTCCCTATGCCAAGGTGATCGATCCATAACGGATTACTCTATAGAGTTTCGCACTCTTGCTGCCTCTAGTGACTGGAACGAGCCGGCGCTGCTCGCTCGTTTTCTGGAGGGACTCCACGCAGTGGTCAAAGATGAGATTCTCTCTCGGGAGGTTCCTTCCAGTGTGGACTCTTTGATTGCTCTCGCCATCCGCATAGAACGACGGGTAGATCTTCGTCACCAAGCTCGTGGAAGAGAGCTCGCGTCAACGGTGTTTCCCTGCTCCGCATCGCAACCATCTCCCTCCTCTGGCTCAGAGACTGAGCCCATGCAGCTGGGAGGTATTCGCATCTCGACCAAGGAGAGGGAACGGAGGATCACCAACCGCCTGTGCCTCTATTGCGGATTTGATGGACATTTTGTCAATTCATGTCCAGTAAAGGCCAGAGCTCATCAGTAAGCGGAGGGCTACTGGTGAGCGCTACTACTCAGGTCTCTTCATCTAGATCCTGTACTACTATGTCGGTCCATCTACGCTGGACCGGTTCGGTGCTACATGCAGTGCCTTGATTGACTCTGGGGCTGAGGGTTGTTTCATGGACGAAGCATGGGCTCGGAAACATGACATTCCTTTCAGACAGTTAGACAAGCCTACGCCCATGTTTGCCTTAGATGGTAGTCATCTTCCCAGTATCAGATTTGAGACACTACCTTTAACTCTCACAGTATCTGGTAACCACAGTGAGACTATTTCTTTTTGATTTTTCGTTCACCTTTTACACCTGTTGTTCTGGGTCATCCCTGGCTAGTATGTCATAATCCTTCTATTAATTGGTCTAGTAATTCTATCCTATCCTGGAACGTTTCTTGTCATGTGAAGTGTTTAATGTCTGCCATCCCTCCCATTTCTTCTGTCCCCACTTCTCAGGAGGAACCTGGCGATTTGACAGGAGTGCCGGAGGAATATCATGATCTGCGCACGGTCTTCAGTCGGTCCCGAGCCAACTCCCTTCCTCCTCACCGGTCGTATGATTGTAGTATTGATCTCCTTCCGGGGACCACTCCTCCTCGGGGTAGACTATACTCTCTGTCGGCTCCCGAACGTAAGGCTCTCGAGGATTATTTATCTGTGTCTCTTGACGCCGGTACCATAGTGCCTTCTTCCTCTCCGGCCGGGGCGGGGTTCTTTTTGTTAAGAAGAAGGACGGTACTCTGCGCCCCTGCGTGGATTATCGAGGGCTGAATGACATAACGGTTAAGAATCGTTATCCGCTTCCCCTTATGTCATCAGCCTTCGAGATTCTGCAGGGAGCCAGGTGCTTTACTAAGTTGGACCTTCGTAACGCTTACCATCTCGTGCGCATCAGAGAGGGGGACGAGTGGAAAACGGCGTTTAACACTCCGTTAGGGCATTTTGAGTACCGGGTTCTGCCGTTTGGTCTCGCCAATGCGCCAGCTGTTTTTCAGGCATTAGTTAATGATGTTCTGAGAGACATGCTGAACATCTTTGTTTTTGTCTATCTTGACGATATCCTGATTTTTTTCACCGTCACTCGAGATTCATGTTCAGCACGTTCGACGTGTTCTACAGCGCCTTTTAGAGAATTGTCTCTACGTAAAGGCTGAGAAGTGCTCTTTTCATGTCTCCTCCGTTACTTTTCTCGGTTCCGTTATTTCCGCTGAAGGCATTCAGATGGATTCCGCTAAGGTCCAAGCTGTCAGTGATTGGCCCGTTCCAAGGTCACGTGTCGAGTTGCAGCGCTTTTTAGGTTTCGCTAATTTCTATCGGCGTTTCATTCGTAATTTCGGTCAAGTTGCTGCCCCTCTCACAGCTCTTACTTCTGTCAAGACGTGTTTTAAGTGGTCCGGTTCCGCCCAGGGAGCTTTTGATCTTCTAAAAGAACGTTTTACGTCCGCTCCTATCCTCGTTACTCCTGACGTCACTAGACAATTCATTGTCGAGGTTGACGCTTCAGAGGTAGGCGTGGGAGCCATTCTATCCCAGCGCTTCCAGTCTGACGATAAGGTTCATCCTTGCGCTTATTTTTCTCATCGCCTGTCGCCATCTGAGCGCAACTATGATGTGGGTAACCGTGAACTGCTCGCCATCCGCTTAGCCCTAGGCGAATGGCGACAGTGGTTGGAGGGGGCGACCGTTCCTTTTGTCGTTTGGACAGACCATAAGAACCTTGAGTACATCCGTTCTGCCAAACGACTTAATGCCCGTCAAGCTCGATGGGCGTTGTTTTTCGCTCGTTTCGAGTTTGTGATTTCTTACCGTCCGGGTAGCAAAAACACCAAGCCTGATGCCTTATCCCGTCTGTTTAGTTCTTCTGTGGCTTCTACTGATCCCGAGGGGATTCTTCCTTATGGGCGTGTTGTCGGGTTGACAGTCTGGGGAATTGAAAGACAGGTTAAGCAAGCACTCACGCACACTGCGTCGCCGCGCGCTTGTCCTAGTAACCTCCTTTTCGTTCCTGTTTCCACTCGTCTGGCTGTTCTTCAGTGGGCTCACTCTGCCAAGTTAGCTGGTCATCCCGGTGTTCGAGGCACTCTTGCGTCTATTCGCCAGCGCTTTTGGTGGCCGACTCAGGAGCGTGACACGCGCCGTTTCGTGGCTGCTTGTTCGGACTGCGCGCAGACTAAGTCGGGTAACTCTCCTCCTGCCGGTCGTCTCAGACCGCTCCCCATTCCTTCTCGACCATGGTCTCACATCGCCCTAGACTTCATTACCGGTCTGCCTTTGTCTGCGGGGAAGACTGTGATTCTTACGGTTGTCGATAGGTTCTCTAAGGCGGCACATTTCATTCCCCTCGCTAAACTTCCTTCCGCTAAGGAGACGGCACAAATCATTATCGAGAATGTGTTCAGAATTCATGGCCTCCCG
>NW_025746682.1:35000-93221 GCF_021184085.1 Oncorhynchus gorbuscha
GATCCTGACTAGGCCCTGTTGCTGAAAAACATCCCTCCACATGATGCTGCCACAACCATGCTTCCCCGTAGGGATGGTGACAAGCTTCCTCCAGACATGATGCTTGGAATTCAGGGAAAAGAGTTCAATCTTGGTTTCGTAAGACTAGAAAATCTTGTTTCTCATGGTCTGAGAGTCTTTTAGGTGCCTTTGGGCAAACTCCACGCAGGCTGTCATGTGCCTTTTACTGAGGGGTGGCTTCCATCTGGCCTGATAGGTGGAGAGCTGCAGAGATGGTTGTCCTTCTGGACAGTTCTCCATCTCCACAGAGGAACTCTGGAGCTCTTTTTTTAAAATAGATTTGCTGAAATGTCTATAAACCTGTGTCTGCTTTGTCATTGTGGGGTATTGTGTGTAGATTGATTACAAAAAATATATTTAATCATCATCTTAGAATAAAGCTGGAACATAACAAAATGTGGAAAAAGTCAAGGAGTCTGAAAACGTTCAGAATCCACTGTACATCAATAAATGTCAAAAACATCTGACCCGTCTTTGACTCTACTCGTCTCTTAGCTGAGTCGACAACAACATTTGGAGCAACCAACTGAAGGTTTGCCCGTTGTCACGGGACGTTTGTCCTTTCATCGTGTTCGCTGTACTTCAGATGTTATGCAAATAAGGCAGCTACTCTAGGCCAGGCAGTTAGAGAGGGAAGTAATTAGTGTGTCAGTAAACCTGCCCTTCCTAGTGTCTCACTCCACATCACACCTGGATTCAAATTGTACTTGTTTTTTTTCAAATACTTTTAAGGCAAATTTCGTGGACACAGACTTGGTTGAAGATGTCAGGGGTTAAGACAAGAGGATTGTAACATCCCACAACTCTTTGCATGGATGCGGAAGAATTGTAAACAATGAGACCAGGAATGTGAGAGTAAATGACAGGGAAGGAATGGTAGCAGTACAGAAAACGTGTGATCAAAGTGCAAAATAAACACAATCATAGTGAATTTCAGCTTACTACTCAGCAAACACAAAGTATAACTGCTTTACTGTCATTCTATTCATTCAAACATTTTTAAAATCATCTAAAATAATCCCGACCGCTAGTCACGTTTTCAATGCTATTCCTGTAGAGCCCAGTAAAGGCGCTGGTCCCATTCATTTGTTTCTTTTCGAATGCTTCTGCATGGAAATATTATGTAGGCCAAGACAAGGCTTAAAGGGGAAGTTCAGGATTTTACAACTTGATGTTAGATGGTTCCTCGCCCTGAATGTAGTCTATGGGACAGCAGAAACTGTAATACACGGTGAAATTTTCTTTAAACGGCCACTGCAAACTTCAGCTAAATTTAGCCACCAAAAGCTAACAATCAAAGGAGGTAATAGTGAGCATGTTTTTTAAATGGCCACATCACCTGAAATGAACTAAATTCAACTCCACGTTTGGTTTGATGTTACTCTGAACTATTTGAATACTATTTGAACCCAGCTCGCCAGGGTACAGACTGGACCAGTGGATCCAGAATGGTGATCTCACATTATGGTGACATGTCAGAGGCCTAATGCTATCTGAATACTATTTGAACCCAGCTCGCCAGGGTACAGACTGGACCAGTGGATCCAGAATGGTGATCTCACATTATGGTGACATGTCAGAGGCCTAATGCTATCTGAATACTATTTGAACCCAGCTCGCCAGGGTACAGACTGGACCAGTGGATCCAGAGTGGTGATCTCACATTATGGTGACATGTCAGAGGCCTAATGCTATTTGAATACTATTTGAACCCAGCTCGCCAGGGTACAGACTGGACCAGTGGATCCAGAGTGGTGATCTTACATTATGGTGACATGTCAGAGGCCTAATGCTATCTGAATACTATTTGAACCCAGCTCGCCAGGGTACAGACTGGACCAGTGGATCCAGAGTGGTGATCTCACATTATGGTGACATGTCAGAGGCCTAATGCTATCTGAATACTATTTGAACCCAGCTGAGGGTACAGACTGGACCAGTGGATGCAGAGTGGTGATCTTACATTATGGTGACATGTCAGAGGCCTAATGCTATCTGAATACTATTTGAACCCAGCTCGCCAGGGTACAGACTGGACCAGTGGATCCAGAGTGGTGATCTTACATTATGGTGATATGTCAGAGGCCTAATGCTATCTGAATACTATTTGAACCCAGCTCGCCAAGGTACAGACTGGACCAGTGGATGCAGAGTGGTGATCTCACATTATGGTGACATGTCAGAGGCCTAATGCTATCTGAATACTATTTGAACCCAGCTCGCCAGGGTACAGACTGGACCAGTGGATCCAAAATGGTGATCTCACATTATGGTGACATGTCAGAGGCCTAATGCTATCTGAATACTATTTGAACCCAGCTCGCCAGGGTACAGACTGGACCAGTGGATCCAGAGTGGTGATCTTACATTATGGTGACATGTCAGAGGCCTAATGCTATCTGAATACTATTTGAACCCAGCTCGCCAGGGAACAGACTGGACCAGTGGATGCAGAGTGGTGATCTTACATTATGGTGACATGTCAGAGGCCTAATGTTATCTGAGCTATGAGATGATTCATTTACATACAGCAGACTGGGAGGCTCTTGAAAGGTTATGCCCAGTGTTTGTGTTCTTTATAGGGCCCTGAGTTGTTTCATGACCATGCAGCATGCCCATGGAAAACTCTTGGTCCCACACAGCTAGAATGGATCCCTTGGTGTTCTGGGAGCGTTGGTTTTAGGTTGCAGGAAGGTTCTGTGAAAACGTCACTCATTGTTCTGGGAATTGTAGTGATAGGCTACACATAGACCCCAGAGATATTCTTGGTAATTTCACCTGGTAAGAAAAACTCCTGTCCCCAGACTGTGTCCATACGGCAAGCGGTACCGGAGCACCACGTCTCAGTCCAAGAGGCTTCTAAACAGCTTTTACCCCCAAGTCATTAGACTACTGAACATCTAATCAAATGGCTGCCCAGACTATTTGCATTGCCCCCCCCTCTTTTACGCTGCTGCTACTCTGTTATTATCTATGCATAGTCACTTTAATAACTCTACCTACATGTATATATTACCTCAATTGACTCTGTACCGGCACCCCTGTATATACCCTCACTATTGTTATTTTACTGCTGCTCTTGAATTATTTGTTACTTTTATTTCTTATTTTTCTTTCGGTATTTGACTTAAAACTGCAGTGTTGGTTAAGGGATGGTAAGTAAGTATTTCACTGTTTTATTCGGCACTTGTGACAAATAACATTTGATCTGATTTAATTACTGAATTCACCAGCAAACTGAACATCTGAAGGAAAGACAACCGCCAGCTGTCGAGATTCAACCTCTGCGTTGTGTGAATCCTCATATGAATCACAAATGTTCTTTTAGCTTATGAATATGTCCCTGAATGGTTCCTTTCAAACAAACCCAAACTCTCATCCAGAATTAGCTTGAAGAAGTCATAAAGGGACAGAGCATTGATTATTATCTGAGTTGAGTCTTCGATCTGAGTAATGGCCTCAGCCTGCAGTGTTAAATGATATTAACAGTGAGATGACTGTTCTAACACGTGGGCACACACACACACACGCACGCACGCACGCACGCACGCACACACACACACACACACACACACACACACACACACACACACACACACACACACACACACACACACACACACACACACACACACACACACACACACACACACACAGTTCCATTAACGACCACTACTTTGCTCTCCCAGTCTGGTGCAAAGAAACGATGACCCTCTGAAGAAGAAATCCTCTTATTGGCTCCATTTGTGAACTTCAAGAAATTAAATATGTGCTATGAAGCATATACTGTATTTTGGTTCCATTACCATGTTATGGCCATGTTCTCAGTGACTGTATAGTATTTTTAGACATGGACGTTGTGCCTAAAGAGATTATATTATAATCAAATTGAACTGCATCCTAAATTGCACCCTACCCCTACATAGTGCAATACCTTTGTGTGTATTGCACTATAAAGGGAATAAGGTGCCATTTGGGACACAGGCTAATTGAGTGTGTGCTGCCGTAGGGCCAGATGTGACACACCTGTAGTGGGTTGTGAAGCCAGAGGAGGACCCAGAAGGAGACAGGACAGTTAGTCTTTACAGGCCAGACCACAGATGGGCTAGATGCACACACTGGATAGATGCACACACTGTCTCAGATTGGCGAGCACAAAGAGACACACACACAGACAGCCACGCACGCACGCACGCACGCACGCACGCACGCACGCACGCACGCACACGCACGCACGCACGCACGCACACGCACGCACACACACACACACACACACACACACACACACACACACACACACACACACACACACACACACACACACACACACACACACACACACACACACACACACACACACACACACACGTGAATGGCGTAAACATATTTGTGCTGTACACGTTGACGTTGAACTGGGCTGGTCATGCTGTCACCTGTCTGTACCCTGCGGAGGAAATATTTACATGTTCATTTGCAAGGAAAATCTGCAGCCTTTTCTCTGTGTGCCCTCCGCACTCTAAAGCAGCAGAACTTTTCTCTGTGTGCCCTCCGCACTCTAAAACAGCAGAACTTTTCTCTGTGTGCCCTCCGCACTCTAAAACAGCAGAACTTTTCTCTGTGTGCCCTCCGCACTCTAAAACAGCAGAACTTTTCTCTGTGTGCCCTCCGCACTCTAAAACAGCAGAACTTTTCTCTGTGTGCCCTCCGCACTCTAAAACAGCAGAACTTTTCTCTGTGTGCCCTCCGCACTCTAAAACAGCAGAACTTTTCTCTGTGTGCCCTCCGCACTCTAAAGCAGCAGAACTTTTCTCTGTGTGCCCTCCGCACTCTAAAACAGCAGAACTTTTCTCTGTGTGCCCTCCGCACTCTAAAACAGCAGAACTTTTCTCTGTGTGCCCTCCGCACTCTAAAGCAGCAGAACTTTTCTCTGTGTGCCCTCCGCACTCTAAAACAGCAGAACTTTTCTCTGTGTGCCCTCCGCACTCTAAAACAGCAGAACTTTTCTCTGTGTGCCCTCCGCACTCTAAAACAGCAGAACTTTTCTCTGTGTGCCCTCCGCACTCTAAAACAGCAGAACTTTTCTCTGTGTGCCCTCCGCACTCTAAAACAGCAGAACTTTTCTCTGTGTGCCCTCCGCACTCTAAAACAGCAGAACTTTTCTCTGTGTGCCCTCCAGCACTCTAAAGCAGCAGAACTTTTCTCTGTGTGCCCTCCGCACTCTAAAACAGCAGAACTTTTCTCTGTGTGCCCTCCGCAAAAACAGCAGAACTTTTCTCTGTGTGCCCTCCGCACTCTAAAACAGCAGAACTTTTCTCTGTGTGCCCTCCGCACTCTAAAACAGCAGAACTTTTCTCTGTGTGCCCTCCGCACTCTAAAACAGCAGAACTTTTCTCTGTGTGCCCTCCGCACTCTAAAACAGCAGAACTTTTCTCTGTGTGCCCTCCGCACTCTAAAGCAGCAGAACTTTTCTCTGTGTGCCCTCCGCACTCTAAAACAGCAGAACTTTTCTCTGTGTGCCCTCCGCACTCTAAAACAGCAGAACTTTTCTCTGTGTGCCCTCCGCACTCTAAAGCAGCAGAACTTTTCTCTGTGTGCCCTCCGCACTCTAAAACAGCAGAACTTTTCTCTGTGTGCCCTCCGCACTCTAAAGCAGCAGAACTTTTCTCTGTGTGCCCTCCGCACTCTAAAGCAGCAGAACTTTTCTCTGTGTGCCCTCCGCACTCTAAAGCAGCAGAACTTTTCTCTGTGTGCCCTCCGCACTCTAAAACAGCAGAACTTTTCTCTGTGTGCCCTCCGCACTCTAAAACAGCAGAACTTTTCTCTGTGTGCCCTCCGCACTCTAAAGCAGCAGAACTTTTCTCTGTGTGCCCTCCGCACTCTAAAACAGCAGAACTTTTCTCTGTGTGCCCTCCGCACTCTAAAGCAGCAGAACTTTTCTCTGTGTGCCCTCCGCACTCTAAAGCAGCAGAACTTTTCTCTGTGTGCCCTCCGCACTCTAAAGCAGCAGAACTTTTCTCTGTGTGCCCTCCGCACTCTAAAACAGCAGAACTTTTCTCTGTGTGCCCTCCGCACTCTAAAACAGCAGAACTTTTCTCTGTGTGCCCTCCGCACTCTAAAGCAGCAGCTTTTCTCTGTGTGCCCTCCGCACTCTAAAACAGCAGAACTTTTCTCTGTGTGCCCTCCGCACTCTAAAGCAGCAGAACTTTTCTCTGTGTGCCCTCCGCACTCTAAAGCAGCAGAACTTTTCTCTGTGTGCCCTCCGCACTCTAAAGCAGCAGAACTTTTCTCTGTGTGCCCTCCGCACTCTAAAACAGCAGAACTTTTCTCTGTGTGCCCTCCGCACTCTAAAACAGCAGAACTTTTCTCTGTGTGCCCTCCGCACTCTAAAACAGCAGAACTTTTCTCTGTGTGCCCTCCGCACTCTAAAACAGCAGAACTTTTCTCTGTGTGCCCTCCGCACTCTAAAACAGCAGAACTTTTCTCTGTGTGCCCTCCGCACTCTAAAGCAGCAGAACTTTTCTCTGTGTGCCCTCCGCACTCTAAAGCAGCAGAACTTTTCTCTGTGTGCCCTCCGCACTCTAAAACAGCAGAACTTTTCTCTGTGTGCCCTCCGCACTCTAAAGCAGCAGAACTTTTCTCTGTGTGCCCTCCGCACTCTAAAGCAGCAGAACTTTTCTCACGACATGCTCTGAAGATTCAGCCAAACATAATTTTACACCACTTAAAAATAAGTTTAATTTTCAAAATATATCCACTACTTTATGTAGCTTTCACTGATACAAAAGACAGCATTTTTTATCAGGACTAAAGTCATGTGATGCCAAATTGAAGACGGATGAATGGCTATTTCAGACAGACAAACTGAAGATGGATGAATAGCTATTTCAGACAGTCAAATTGAAGACGGATGAATGGCTATTTCAGACAGACAAACTGAAGATGGATGAATAGCTATTTCAGACAGACACATTGAAGATGGATGAATAGCTATTTCAGACAGTCAAATTGAAGACGGATGAATAGCTATTTCAGACAGACAAACTGAAGATGGATGAATAGCTATTTCAGACAGTCAAATTGAAGACGGATGAATGGCTATTTCAGACAGTCAAACTGAAGACGGATGAATAGCTATTTCAGACAGTCAAATTGAAGACGGATGAATAGCTATTTCAGACAGACACATTGAAGATGGATGAATAGCTATTTCAGACAGTCAAATTGAAGACGGATGAATAGCTATTTCAGACAGACACATTGAAGACGGATGAATAGCTATTTCAGACAGTCAAATTGAAGACGGATGAATAGCTATTTCAGACAGTCAAATTGAAGACGGATGAATAGCTATTTCAGACAGACACATTGAAGACGGATGAATAGCTATTTCAGACAGTCAAATTGAAGACGGATGAATAGCTATTTCAGACAGACACATTGAAGACGGATGAATAGCTATTTCAGACAGACAAATTGAAGACGGATGAATAGCTATTTCAGACAGTCAAATTGAAGACGGATGAATAGCTATTTCAGACAGACAAATTGAAGACGGATGAATAGCTATTTCAGACAGTCAAATTGAAGACGGATGAATAGCTATTTCAGACAGTCAAATTGAAGACGGATGAATAGCTATTTCAGACAGATAAATTGAAGACGGATGAATAGCTATTTCAGACAGTCAAATTGAAGACGGATGAATAGCTATTTCAGACAGACACATTGAAGACGGATGAATAGCTATTTCAGACAGACACATTGAAGACGGATGAATAGCTATTTCAGACAGACAAATTGAAGACGGATGAATGGCTATTTCAGACAGATAAATTGAAGACAGATGAATAGCTATTTCAGACAGATAAATTGGAAATCAAATGAACAGAAATAGATGGGCGTATTTCCTCTCCACTACCACCAGATAGAGAGACATTGTGCCAAGGGGGGGAAAATATAACTGGAAATACAACTCGTGTGCCAATACATGTGATAAATCTTATGAATTGATCTAAATACAATGTAATGGGATCTGCTAGGAAGAAGCCTTACAGCTGCTCTGGCGAACAGCATCCCAAGCCACCTCATCTATAACTCAATTTATATCAATACCCAGAAGCGAAGAAAAAGGAAGCTATTTTCTTTCCCCAAGCTGATTGATGGATATATTTTCAGCGGGACCCCATATAATCACACTGACCTCCTAGGATCTGCTGGAAATGTGTCCAGGGTGAAGTGGCCCGTAGACGCTGACCTGGGGCCAGTTTGGCAAATCCCACACTCATGGTTAGGGTTAGGATTGAGGGGTGGGGAAGCCGATCCTAGATCTGTACCTAGGGAAACTTGAGCCCGTAGCAGGTAGCAGAAGCAATCATTTAAGCAAAGAAGTGGAGTGGGGGGTCAAAGGAGAACAGAAAAGAAGTGGAGTGGGGGTCAAAGGAGGACAGAAAAGAAGTGGAGTGGGGGGTCAAAGGAGGACAGAAAAGAAGTGGAGTGGGGGTCAAAGGAGGACAGAAAAGAAGTGGAGTGGGGGTCAAAGGAGGACAGAAAAGAAGTGGAGTGGGGGGTCAAAGGAGGACAGAAAAGAAGTGGAGTGGGGGTCAAAGGAGGACAGAAAAGAAGTGGAGTGGGGGTCAAAGGAGGACAGAAAAGAAGTGGAGTGGGGGTCAAAGGAGGACAGAAAAGAAGTGGAGTGGGGGGTCAAAGGAGGACAGAAAAGAAGTGGAGTGGGGGTCAAAGGAGGACAGAAAAGAAGTGGAGTGGGGGGTCAAAGGAGGACAGAAAAGAAGTGGAGTGGGGGTCAAAGGAGGACAGAAAAGAAGTGGAGTGGGGGGTCAAAGGAGGACAGAAAAGAAGTGGAGTGGGGGGTCAAAGGAGGACAGAAAAGAAGTGGAGTGGGGGGTCAAAGGAGGACAGAAAAGAAGTGGAGTGGGGGGTCAAAGGAGGACAGAAAAGAAGTGGAGTGGGGGGTCAAAGGAGGACAGAAAAGAAGTGGAGTGGGGGGTCAAAGGAGGACAGAAAAGAAGTGGAGTGGGGGGTCAAAGGAGGACAGAAAAGAAGTGGAGTGGGGGGTCAAAGGAGGACAGAAAAGAAGACAAAAGATACGTGACAAATAAAAAACTCTGAACTCTGACAGAGAGGAGATGAATGAATAGGGGTTAATACAGGATGGTAGAGGAGATGAATAGGGGTTAATACAGGATGGTAGAGGAGATGAATGAATAGGGGTTAATACAGGATGGTAGAGGAGATGAATGAATAGGGGTTAATACAGGATGGTAGAGGAGATGAATGAATAGGGGTTAATACAGGATGGTAGAGGAGATGAATGAATAGGGGTTAATACAGGATGGTAGAGGAGATGAATGAATAGGGGTTAATACAGGATGGTAGAGGAGATGAATGAATAGGGGTTAATACAGGATGGTAGAGGAGATGAATGAATAGGGGTTAATACAGGATGGTAGAGGAGATGAATGAATAGGGGTTAATACAGGATGGTAGAGGAGATGAATGAATAGGGGTTAATACAGGATGGTAGAGGAGATGAATGAATAGGGGTTAATACAGGATGGTAGAGGAGATGAATGAATAGGGGTTAATACAGGATGGTAGAGGAGATGAATGAATAGGGGTTAATACAGGATGGTAGAGGAGATGAATGAATAGGGGTTAATACAGGATGGTAGAGGAGATGAATGAATAGGGGTTAATACAGGATGGTAGAGGAGATGAATGAATAGGGGTTAATACAGGATGGTAGAGGAGATGAATGGGGGTTAATACAGGATTAATACAGGATGGTAGAGGAGATGAATGAATAGGGGTTAATACAGGATGGTAGAGGAGATGAATGGGGGTTAATACAGGATGGTAGAGGAGATGAATGGGGGTTAATACAGGATGGTAGAGGAGATGAATGAATAGGGGTTAATACAGGATGGTAGAGGAGATGAATGAATAGGGGTTAATACAGGATGGTAGAGGAGATGAATAGGGGTTAATACAGGATGGTAGAGGAGATGAATGAATAGGGGTTAATACAGGATGGTAGAGGAGATGAATGAATAGGGGTTAATACAGGATGGTAGAGGAGATGAATGAATAGGGGTTAATACAGGATGGTAGAGGAGATGAATAGGGGTTAATACAGGATGGTAGAGGAGATGAATGAATAGGGGTTAATACAGGATGGTAGAGGAGATGAATGAATAGGGGTTAATACAGGATGGTAGAGGAGATGAATGAATAGGGGTTAATACAGGATGGTAGAGGAGATGAATGAATAGGGGTTAATACAGGATGGTAGAGGAGATGAATGAATAGGGGTTAATACAGGATGGTAGAGGAGATGAATGAATAGGGGTTAATACAGGATGGTAGAGGAGATGAATGAATAGGGGTTAATACAGGATGGTAGAGGAGATGAATAGGGGTTAATACAGGATGGTAGAGGAGATGAATGAATAGGGGTTAATACAGGATGGTAGAGGAGATGAATGAATAGGGGTTAATACAGGATGGTAGAGGAGATGAATGAATAGGGGTTAATACAGGATGGTAGAGGAGATGAATGAATAGGGGTTAATACAGGATGGTAGAGGAGATGAATGAATAGGGGTTAATACAGGATGGTAGAGGAGATGAATGAATAGGGGTTAATACAGGATGGTAGAGGAGATGAATGAATAGGGGTTAATACAGGATGGTAGAGGAGATGAATGAATAGGGGTTAATACAGGATGGTAGAGGAGATGAATGAATAGGGGTTAATACAGGATGGTAGAGGAGATGAATGAATAGGGGTTAATACAGGATGGTAGAGGAGATGAATGAATAGGGGTTAATACAGGATGGTAGAGGAGATGAATGAATAGGGGTTAATACAGGATGGTAGAGGAGATGAATGAATAGGGGTTAATACAGGATGGTAGAGGAGATGAATGAATAGGGGTTAATACAGGATGGTAGAGGAGATGAATGAATAGGGGTTAATACAGGATGGTAGAGGAGATGAATGAATAGGGGTTAATACAGGATGGTAGAGGAGATGAATGAATAGGAGGAGGTGGTCTGGAGAAATGGTGTCATGATGATCACAACTGATTCTGATCCTGAATTCTTGGAAATACACAGAGAGAAGGCGGATAATAGTTATGATAATCACCTTCCTACAGTATGTCAAGGTCTCGTTTTAAAATGCAGATGACAGATTATATTCACCTCCTCTCCCCCGTCCCTTATTTTTCCTGCTTTATTTATTTGTTCATTCATTTTTTATGTTGGCAAGCTGGACACACAATGGTGTCATTCATGCCTCTGATTCTGCCTCCCCAAAGAGCCCCAGACCCTCCGGGCCACCGGGGGCCTCTCATCCACCCACACCAAACTCAGCCTAGCACCCAGGGGAGGCCAGCCAGGCCAGGGATGCTGCCTGGGGGGCAGAGACATGAACAGTTTGTCCTGGGAAAGAATGCACCAGACTACCTATTAACAGACATACATGAAACAGGCCTCCCTGTAGGATGTCAACAGGCAGGGAGCGACAGCAACACAATGTTCCCAGAGACACACATAATCCACAGACACAATCCCATGGATGTGGCCATCTGATATGTGTGTTTCTTGAACAGTTCTCGAGTATGATGGAATCGATGCTCTGACCATTACTCACCCCTTCATGATAACTTGAGTTATAAAGTGACACTTTTGATTAACAATAACATATCTGCTAGAATTGAACCAGTATATAGAGTTGTAAGCTATCCAAAAGAACATAGCCAGATTGCAGTCTAAATGTGAGAGCAGGTGCAGGAGTGTGGGAGTGTTAGCAGCAGCTGAGCATTATCTCCCTATTGTCATATAAACACGTATAAGACCAGAAATTAGCATTTTCATCCAAATACTGTATATCAGAATAATGAAGAAGTTAAGTGAAGTTACTAACAATAAACCCACGCCAAGGTTAGGGGAAAGTGTTTGCCCTATTCGTGGAAGAATAAGACTGTTGCTGGTTTCAAAGTCCTTTTGGTCAACATTATTCAACAGATATGTCTGAGATGCAGAAACATCTCTGGTCCTCACTGCGTAGTTGGGCCTCCGAGCCCAGAAAGAACGCTTTCTTTTTTGCCAGACCTTCACTAATGCAATATAACAAATTGGTATAATTCTGCTCCATATTGGAGATTGACGAAACAATGTGGCCCGTGGGGCAGGTGGAGGCAGGGTAGGAAGCAGGCCGTGTGGGTATTTGCTGACGGGAATAACTCATTCATTGGCTACTTTTCGCTATTTCTCAGAGGACATTCTTGTATCTATGACATTACGGCTAATCAAATAAGCCCACTGGAATGCCAGTTTTTCCTCTCAAAATGTGATTCTCCTCCTAATGTGAAAATGATCCACCACCGCATCACCAACCTCCACTGGGTCATGTTCATTAGGCACGCAACGGAATACTTTTAAAAACCTTTTGCAATGGAATGAAAATGAAAACGAGATTTCTTAGTCCAGGTAGTCCCTTCCTGTTTCAGTACTCTTCTTTCCATTTGGTGCCTAATGAACATGACCCAGTAAACTGGAATCCCACCACTTCTCCCCTTGTCTCAGAGGTTCGCTGGAGCACAGTGGAGCTCCTTTCTCCTCCTCTTCCTCTTCCTCACCCAGACCTCACCTTGTGGAGAACATAGGTGAGTGGTGGAGGGGAGAGGTGGGGGTGAAAGAGGACCATTTGATCTCTAGCTTGGGCCAACGACAAAAGAATTTGGCCCAGATCCGATTGAGTTGTCTGGCTGTGCCATTGGGCTGAATGCTAATGCTAATTTAGCGCTTTTGTTTTCACTGAACACAACAGGCTCCAGCTGTAGATACACTGAAACACATGGAGTGCACTGGGAGGACAGATCCATCACCCAGTCCACACTGAGACAGATGTCCTCCATTTTGACACATTTATGGAGGAAATATGTTAAAAAGGAACGGCACAAAACAAATCCATGTCAATAATATATTTCTGCGCTTGACGTTTTGGCTTTGGAACATCTGACAAAAACTAAAAGAAGCAGAAAAGGGGAGTTCATTCCAAGCCCCAAACCACGACTATGCATTTTTGACCGCAGTTTGCCTGAACATGTTTTCAGGGCTGTGATCCACTATTATATATGCGATGGTGACAGTAATGAAAGAGTTCTGTACTAGTGGGGTCAGAACGAGGTGCAGAGTGACAAAGAGAAATAAAAAATGGCTGTGGACAAGAGAGCCATAATTCTATTGACAAATCAGCAAAACAAGGAGAGGAAACATACAAAGAGGATACATTCTAGGTGAGTTTGAGCAACATGTAACAGTAAAATGACATAACAGTATCCATGTGAGTCACAGAAGGACTCACACCGCAGGTGTGAATATATTAACTGGGTCATGTTCACTAAGGCACGCTGCGGAATACTTTTAAAAACCTTTTGGAATGGAATGATTTGTTCAGTCCAAGTAGTTCCTTCCTGTTTCAGTACTTTTCTTTCCGTTTGGTGCCAAATGAACATGACCCAGGAAACTGGAATCCCCCACTTTTCCCCTTGTCGCAGAGGTTTGCTGGAGCACAGTGGAGCTCCTTCCTCCTCCTCCTCCTTCCTCCTCCTCCTCCTCCTCCTCCTCCTCCTCCTCCTCCTCCTCCTCCTCCTCCTCCTCCTCCTCCTCCTCCTCCTCCTCCTCCTCCTCCTCCTCCTCCTCCTCACCTCGTCCGGACCCCACCCCGTGGAGAGCACAATGGAACTCCTTCCTCCTCCTCCTCCTCCTCCTCCTCCTCCTCCTCCTCCTCCTCCTCCTCCTCCTCCTCCTCCTCCTCCTCCTCCTCCTCCTCCTCCTCCTCACCTCGTCCGGACCCCACCCCGTGGAGAGCACAATGGAACTCCTCCTCCTCCTCCTCCTCCTCCTCCTCCTCCTCCTCCTCCTCCTCCTCCTCCTCCTCCTCCTCCTCCTCCTCCTCCTCCTCCTCCTCCTCCTCCTCCTCCTCCTCACCTCGTCCGGAACCCACCCCGTGGAGAGCACAGTGGAGCTCCTTCCTCCTCCTCCTTCCTCCTCCTCCTCCTCCTCCTCCTCACCTCGTTCGGACCCCACCCCGTGGAGAGCACAGTGGAGCTCCTTCCTCCTCCCCCTCCTTCTCCTCCTCCTCCTCCTCCTCACCTCGTCCGGACCCCACCCCGTGGAGAGCAAAGGGAGTGGTGGAGCTCCTTCCTCGTCCTCCTCCTTCTCCTCCTCCTCCTCACCTCGTCCGGACCCCACCCCGTGGAGAGCAAAGGGAGCGTTGGAGCTCCTTCCTCCTCCTCCTCCTTCCTCCTCCTCCTCACCTCGTCCGGACCCCACCCCGTGGAGAGCAAAGGGAATGGTGGAGCTCCTTCCTCCTCCTCCCTCCTCCTCCTCCTTCCTCCTCCTCCTCACCTCGTCCGGACCCCACCCCGTGGAGAGCAAAGGGAGCGGTGGAGCTCCTTCCTCCTCCTCCTCCTTCCTCCTCCTCCTCCTCCTCCTCACCTCATCTGGACCCCACCCCGTGGAGTGCACAGTGGAGCTCCTTCCTCCTCCTCCTTCCTCCTCCTCCTCCTCCTCCTCACCTCGTCCGGCCCCCACCCCGTGGAGAGCACAATGGAACTCCTTCCTCCTCCTCCTCCTCCTCCTCCTCCTCCTCCTCCTCCTCCTCCTCCTCCTCCTCCTCCTCCTCCCTCCTCACCTCGTCCGGACCCCACCCCGTGGAGTGCACAGTGGAGCTCCTTCCTCCTCCTCCTTCCTCCTCCTCCTTCCTCCTCCTCCTCCTCACCTCGTCCGGACCCCACTCCGTGGAGAGCACAATGGAACTCCTTCCTCCTCCTCCTCCTCCTCCTCCTCACCTCGTCCGGACTCCACCCCGTGGAGAGCACAGTGGAGCTCCTTCCGCCTCCTCCTTCCTCCTCCTTCCTCCTCCTCCTCCTCCTCCTCCTTCCTCCTCCTCCTCCTCCTCCTCCTCCTCCTCACCTCGTCCGGACCCCACCCCGTGGAGAGAACAATGGAACTCCTTCCTCCTCCTCCTCCTCCTCACCTCGTCCGGACCCCACCCCGTGGAGAGCAAAGGGAGCGGTGGAGGGGAGCGGCGGGGGGTGGAAGAGGGCCATTTGATCTGTAGCTCCTCCAGGGAGCACCAGGGCCTACTCATCATCTATATCCTGTTTGGGAAGGCTGACGTTTGAAACCCATCTGTTGCCGGGTCCCAGTGGTACAATCACATCAGAGAGATGGAGAGAGAGTTAGAGAAATGGAGGGGGAGAGAGAAAAGGAGAGGGATGGATGGAGGGAGAGAGGAATATAATCACTCAACACACCACCAATACTTTCTAATTCTCTCTATGACTATTAACAGGCAGAAAAGTATTTTAACATGGAAACCGTGACTGTTTGGTTATAACATGTGCGGTGATCGTCTAAAATAAATGCAATTTTCCTGAACATGTACGAGTGCAGCCAAAGAGAATTTGGACATATGAACACATGCTTAAGCTCTCAAACACTTCCAACACGTGTCTGTCCACCCACACACAGTCTGATAGCATGTTCATGTTGTAGAGGAGCATCTGGTCCATCTTCTTTACTAAAAGCAATGCCAGGAGTCACTTTATAAATCAAAACAAAACTGTAGCATCTATAAGATGACAGGCAAGTATGAGGAAGTTTTAAGTGGAGGAAAAATGATTGCGGCAAATTCAATTATGGCAATAACTTAAATTCCTTTTCCTGATAACAGTGGAGGCTGATAAGGGAGAACTGCTCATAATAATGGATGGAACCGAGACAACGGAATGGCATCCAACACCTGGAAACCATGGAAACCATGTGCTTGATGTATTTGATACCACTCCACTGATTCCAGTCCAGTCATTTTAACACGAGCCTGTTTTCCCCAATGAGGTGCCGCCAACCTCCTGTGATTGATAATAAATCCTGTTTCTTTTGGTAGAGACAGATGTTTCAAAACCAAAATAAACCAACTTTATGGTCATTGAATCTCAAGGAGGGCTCACGTCAACTAACAGCAATGACGCAAAATAAAAATCCCCCAAAACCTAAACTTGTTTGACCATTTTTATTTTTAGCACAAACCAGATTAGGCGTAAATTGAGTTGACATACCTGTGGTCCGCGTTGGCCGGTGTCGTGGCTGCAATACGCCACACCAGGATGTCAATATCCTGCCATCTGTTAATCAGAGGAATGTGAGATCAGTATGTTAGGCTGGTAGGCTGGATTCTGTTTATAGGTGGTAAAGTGGTGACCATGTCCTTCTCCCAGCTGCCAAGGCTGGAAAAAAACCATCACAAATCACACCATCTATGAAGAGGGAGAAAATTGTGAAAAGGGCTCTAATGGCCTGATGTAATGTCTTACTCTGATAATGGCCTGATGTAATGTCTTACTCTGATAATGGCCTGATGTAATGTATTACTCTGATAATGGCCTGATGTAATGTCCTACTCTGATAATGGCCTCATGTTCTGTCCTACTCTGATAATGGCCTGGTCCAATGTCTTACTCTGATAATGGCCTGATGTAAAGTCCTACTCTGATAATGGCCTGATGTTAGGTCCTACTCTGATAATGGCCTGATGTAAAGTCCTACTCTGATAATGGCCTGATGTTAGGTCCTACTCTGATAATGGCCTGATGTTAGGTCCTACTCTGATAATGGCCTGATGTAAAGTCCTACTCTGATAATGGCCTGATGTTAGGTCCTACTCTGATAATGGCCTGATGTAATGTCTTACTCTGATAATGGCCTGATGTAATGTCCTATTCTGATAATGGCCTGATGTAATGTCTTACTCTGATAACCGTCTCATGTTCTGTCCTACTCTGATAATGGCCTGATGTAATGTCCTACTCTGATAATGGCCTGATGTTAGGTCCTACTCTGATAATGGCCTGATGTAATGTCCTACTCTGATAATGGCCTGATGTAATGTCTTACTCTGATAATGGCCTGATGTAATGTCTTACTCTGATAATGGCCTGATGTAATGTCCTATTCTGATAATGGCCTGATGTAATGTCTTACTCTGATAACCGTCTCATGTTCTGTCCTACTCTGATAATGGCCTGATGTAATGTCCTACTCTGATAATGGCCTGATGTAATGTCCTACTCTGATAATGGCCTGATGTTAGGTCCTACTCTGATAATGGCCTGGTGTAATGTCTTACTCTGATAATGGCCTGATGTAATGTCCTACTCTGATAATGGCCTGATGTAATGTCCTACTCTGATAATGGCCTGATGTAATGTCCTACTCTGATAATGGCCTGATGTAATGTCCTACTCTGATAATGGCCTGATGTAATGTCTTACTCTGATAATGGCCTGATGTAATGTCCTACTCTGATAATGGCCTGATGTTAGGTCCTACTCTGATAATGGCCTGATGTAATGTCCTACTCTGATAATGGCCTGATGTACTGTCCTACTCTGATAATGGCCTGATGTAATGTCCTACTCTGATAATGGCCTGATGTACTGTCCTACTCTGATAATGGCCTGATGTAATGTCCTACTCTGATAATGGCCTGATGTAATGTCCTACTCTGATAATGGCCTGATGTAATGTCCTACTCTGATAATGGCCTGATGTAATGTCCTACTCTGATAATGGCCTGATGTACTGTCCTACTCTGATAATGGCCTGATGTAATGTCCTACTCTGATAATGGCCTGATGTAATGTCTTACTCTGATAATGGCCTGATGTAATGTCCTACTCTGATAATGGCCTGATGTAATGTCCTACTCTGATAATGGCCTGATGTAATGTCCTACTCTGATAATGGCCTGATGTAATGTCCTACTCTGATAATGGCCTGATGTAATGTCCTACTCTGATAATGGCCTGATGTAATGTCCTACTCTGATAATGGCCTGATGTAATGTCCTACTCTGATAATGGCCTGATGTAATGTCTTACTCTGATAATGGCCTGATGTAATGTCCTACTCTGATAATGGCCTGATGTAATGTCCTACTCTGATAATGGCCTGATGTAATGTCCTACTCTGATAATGGCCTGATGTAATGTCCTACTCTGATAATGGCCTGATGTAATGTCCTACTCTGATAATGGCCTGATGTACTGTCCTACTCTGATAATGGCCTGATGTAATGTCCTACTCTGATAATGGCCTGATGTACTGTCCTACTCTAAAGTATAGAAACAATGGGTGGTCGCCTGCACTCTTGTATAGTCTTTAATAACATATCATGTTGGTCACAGGTGCGTAGTTTTCAAAAAGTAGGATCATGGAAAGGATAGGACTCACATGCAAAAATAGAGATGATTTATTATGTCATGATATCCATAAAATGCAGGGTGCAATAAAGTGCATAAATAAAACATTGAAAATTCACAACCTGAAACTTTTTGTGTGTGGGTATGTATGCTCTCTGTGATGATACTCTACAGTGTACCACCAACTGGAACATCCAGTATGTATCCTCTCTGTGATGATACTCTACAGTCCACCAACTAGCCTTTCCACTGATAACATCTAATGGAACATCTATGTATCCTCTCTGTGATGATACTCTACAGTGTACCACCAACTAGCCTTTCCACTGATAACATCTAATGGAACATAGAGTATGTATCCTCTCTGTGATGATACTGTGTACCACCAACTAGCCTTTCTACTGATAACATCTAATGGAACATAGAGTATGTATCCTCTCTGTGATGATACTCTACAGTGTACCACCAACTAGCCTTTCCACTGATAACATCTAATGGAACATCCAGTATGTATCCTCTCTGTGATGATACTCTACAGTGTACCACCAACTAGCCTTTCTACTGATAACATCTAATGGAACATAGAGTATGTATCCTCTCTGTGATGATACTCTACAGTGTACCACCAACTAGCCTTTCCACTGATAACATCTAATGGAACATCCAGTATGTATCCTCTCTGTGATGATAACAGTGTACCACCAACTAGCCTTTCCACTGATAACATCTAATGGAACATAGAGTATGTATCCTCTCTGTGATGATACTCTACAGTGTACCACCAACTAGCCTTTCCACTGATAACATCTAATGGAACATAGAGTATGTATCCTCTCTGTGATGATACTCTACAGTGTACCACCAACTAGCCTTTCCACTGATAACATCTAATGGAAAGAGTATGTATCCTCTCTGTGATGATACTCTACAGTGTACCACCAACTAGCCTTTCCACTGATAACATCTAATGGAACATAGAGTATGTATCCTCTCTGTGATGATACTCTACAGTGTACCATCAACTAGCCTTTCCACTGATAACATCTAATGGAACATAGAGTATGTATCCTCTCTGTGATGATACTCTACAGTGTACCACCAACTAGCCTTTCCACTGATAACATCTAATGGAACATCCAGTATGTATCCTCTCTGTGATGATACTCTACAGTGTACCACCAACTAGCCTTTCCACTGATAACATCTAATGGAACATAGAGTATGTATCCTCTCTGTGATGATACTCTACAGTGTACCACCAACTAGCCTTTCCACTGATGACATCTAATGGAACATCCAGTATGTATCCTCTCTGTGATGATACTCTACAGTGTACCACCAACTAGCCTTTCCACTGATGACATCTAATGGAACATAGAGTATGTATCCTCTCTGTGATGATACTCTACAGTGTACCACCAACTAGCCTTTCCACTGATAACATCTAATGGAACATCCAGTATGTATCCTCTCTGTGATGATACTCTACAGTGTACCACCAACTAGCCTTTCCACTGGAACATCTAATGGAACATAGAGTATGTATCCTCTCTGTGATGATACTCTACAGTGTACCACCAACTAGCCTTTCCACTGATAACATCTAATGGAACATCCAGTATGTATCCTCTCTGTGATGATACTCTACAGTGTACCACCAACTAGCCTTTCCACTGATAACATCTAATGGAACATCCAGTATGTATCCTCTCTGTGATGATACTCTACAGTGTACCACCAACTAGCCTTTCCACTGATAACATCTAATGGAACATAGAGTATGTATCCTCTCTGTGATGATACTCTACAGTGTACCACCAACTAGCCTTTCCACTGATAACATCTAATGGAACATCCAGTATGTATCCTCTCTGTGATGATACTCTACAGTGTACCACCAACTAGCCTTTCCACTGATAACATCTAATGGAACATCCAGTATGTATCCTCTCTGTGATGATACTCTACAGTGTACCACCAACTAGCCTTTCCACTGATGACATCTAATGGAACATAGAGTATGTATCCTCTCTGTGATGATACTCTACAGTGTACCACCAACTAGCCTTTCCACTGATAACATCTAATGGAACATCCAGTATGTATCCTCTCTGTGATGATACTCTACAGTGTACCACCAACTAGCCTTTCCACTGATAACATCTAATGGAACATCCAGTATGTATCCTCTCTGTGATGATACTCTACAGTGTACCACCAACTAGCCTTTCCACTGATAACATCTAATGGAACATAGAGTATGTATCCTCTCTGTGATGATACTCTACAGTGTACCACCAACTAGCCTTTCCACTGATAACATCTAATGGAACATAGAGTATGTATCCTCTCTGTGATGATACTCTACAGTGTACCACCAACTAGCCTTTCTACTGATAACATCTAATGGAACATAGAGTATGTATCCTCTCTGTGATGATACTCTACAGTGTACCACCAACTAGCCTTTCCACTGATGACATCTAATGGAACATAGAGTATGTATCCTCTCTGTGATGATACTCTACAGTGTACCACAACTAGCCTTTCCACTGATAACATCTAATGGAACATCCAGTATGTATCCTCTCTGTGATGATACTCTACAGTGTACCACCAACTAGCCTTTCCACTGATAACATCTAATGGAACATCCAGTATGTATCCTCTCTGTGATGATACTCTACAGTGTACCACCAACTAGCCTTTCCACTGATAACATCTAATGGAACATCCAGTATGTATCCTCTCTGTGATGATACTCTACAGTGTACCACCAACTAGCCTTTCCACTGATGACATCTAATGGAACATAGAGTATGTATCCTCTCTGTGATGATACTCTACAGTGTACCACCAACTAGCCTTTCCACTGATAACATCTAATGGAACATCCAGTATGTATCCTCTCTGTGATGATACTCTACAGTGTACCACCAACTAGCCTTTCCACTGATAACATCTAATGGAACATAGAGTATGTATCCTCTCTGTGATGATACTCTACAGTGTACCACCAACTAGCCTTTCCACTGATAACATCTAATGGAACATCCAGTATGTATCCTCTCTGTGATGATACTCTACAGTGTACCACCAACTAGCCTTTCCACTGATAACATCTAATGGAACATCCAGTATGTATCCTCTCTGTGATGATACTCTACAGTGTACCACCAACTAGCCTTTCCACTGATAACATCTAATGGAACATAGAGTATGTATCCTCTCTGTGATGATACTCTACAGTGTACCACCAACTAGCCTTTCCACTGATAACATCTAATGGAACATCCAGTATGTATCCTCTCTGTGATGATACTCTACAGTGTACCACCAACTAGCCTTTCCACTGATAACATCTAATGGAACATCCAGTATGTATCCTCTCTGTGATGATACTCTACAGTGTACCACCAACTAGCCTTTCCACTGATGACATCTAATGGAACATAGAGTATGTATCCTCTCTGTGATGATACTCTACAGTGTACCACCAACTAGCCTTTCCACTGATAACATCTAATGGAACATCCAGTATGTATCCTCTCTGTGATGATACTCTACAGTGTACCACCAACTAGCCTTTCCACTGATAACATCTAATGGAACATCCAGTATGTATCCTCTCTGTGATGATACTCTACAGTGTACCACCAACTAGCCTTTCCACTGATAACATCTAATGGAACATAGAGTATGTATCCTCTCTGTGATGATACTCTACAGTGTACCACCAACTAGCCTTTCCACTGATAACATCTAATGGAACATAGAGTATGTATCCTCTCTGTGATGATACTCTACAGTGTACCACCAACTAGCCTTTCTACTGATAACATCTAATGGAACATAGAGTATGTATCCTCTCTGTGATGATACTCTACAGTGTACCACCAACTAGCCTTTCCACTGATGACATCTAATGGAACATAGAGTATGTATCCTCTCTGTGATGATACTCTACAGTGTACCACCAACTAGCCTTTCCACTGATAACATCTAATGGAACATCCAGTATGTATCCTCTCTGTGATGATACTCTACAGTGTACCACCAACTAGCCTTTCCACTGATAACATCTAATGGAACATAGAGTATGTATCCTCTCTGTGATGATACTCTACAGTGTACCACCAACTAGCCTTTCCACTGATAACATCTAATGGAACATAGAGTATGTATCCTCTCTGTGATGATACTCTACAGTGTACCACCAACTAGCCTTTCCACTGGTGACATCTAATGGAACATAGAGTATGTATCCTCTCTGTGATGATACTCTACAGTGTACCACCAACTAGCCTTTCCACTGATAACATCTAATGGAACATCCAGTATGTATCCTCTCTGTGATGATACTCTACAGTGTACCACCAACTAGCCTTTCCACTGATAACATCTAATGGAACATAGAGTATGTATCCTCTCTGTGATGATACTCTACAGTGTACCACCAACTAGCCTTTCCACTGATAACATCTAATGGAACATCCAGTATGTATCCTCTCTGTGATGATACTCTACAGTGTACCACCAACTAGCCTTTCCACTGATGACATCTAATGGAACATAGAGTATGTATCCTCTCTGTGATGATACTCTACAGTGTACCACCAACTAGCCTTTCCACTGATGACATCTAATGGAACATCCAGTATGTATCCTCTCTGTGATGATACTCTACAGTGTACCACCAACTAGCCTTTCCACTGATGACATCTAATGGAACATCCAGTATGTATCCTCTCTGTGATGATACTCTACAGTGTACCACCAACTAGCCTTTCCACTGATAACATCTAATGGAACATCCAGTATGTATCCTCTCTGTGATGATACTCTACAGTGTACCACCAACTAGCCTTTCCACTGATAACATCTAATGGAACATAGAGTATGTATCCTCTCTGTGATGATACTCTACAGTGTACCACCAACTAGCCTTTCCACTGATGACATCTAATGGAACATAGAGTATGTATCCTCTCTGTGATGATACTCTACAGTGTACCACCAACTAGCCTTTCCACTGATAACATCTAATGGAACATCCAGTATGTATCCTCTCTGTGATGATACTCTACAGTGTACCACCAACTAGCCTTTCCACTGATAACATCTAATGGAACATCCAGTATGTATCCTCTCTGTGATGATACTCTACAGTGTACCACCAACTAGCCTTTCCACTGATGACATCTAATGGAACATATTGTACATGTTAAGCTTTTCTCATTCATCCAAATTTAAATATGGGATGTTCAGGGAATGCATGACTATGTGACATACATTCAGTAAAGGTTCCATATTGATTTTGGGAAGAACATGTAAGAAAAGCTTCAAAATTGAAGCATTACAGTATTTTATAACATATCCTTTCAGGTGTTAGTGCATCAACCAGGGGTGTTCCCTGTGGTACTCTTATCAAAAGTATTGGCCAAACGGTGCCACAATCACAGATAAAACACTCAACCACAAGCCCAGTCTTGGCCATTCAAGGTATAAGTCTTTCCTTCACAGAAAATGAAACCTAAAGACAGAATCATTCAACATAAAACTATTTACCTCACTCTCTCTTTCTGCCTAACATTATGAAATGGGGTAGAGCGGGAACACATTTATGCCAGTCTCTTGGAATAAAACGTTTTCGCCAAAAAGAGTAGGACGTTTTCAAGACCGATTTTCCGGGCTGTAGAGTGGGGTGTGTGTGTGTGTGTGTGTGTGTGTGTGTGTGTGTGTGTGTGTGTGTGTGTGTGTGTGTGTGTGTGTGTGTGTGTGTGTGTGTGTGTGTGTGTGTGTGTGTGTGTGTGTGTGTGTGTGTGCGTGCGTGTGTGTGTGAAGGGAGGGTCCCTAAGGAAGTAATTAGTGCCGTGTCGAGTGGCTAATAAAACATACTACTGGGCTACATGTTAGCTACCCTGAGCCTGGAGAGTGGCGAGGCCAGGGGACCTGGAGAAATGAATATATGAGAATGAGGAGGTGAGGTGTGTGTGTGTGTGTGTGTGTGTGTGTGTGTGTGTGTGTGTGTGTGTGTGTGTGTGTGTGTGTGTGTGTGTGTGTGTGTGTGTGTGTGTGTGTGTGTGTGTGTGTGTGTGTGTGTGTGTGTGTGTGCGCGTGCGTGTGCGTGCGCGTGCGTGTGCGTGTGCGTGTGCGTGTGTGTGTGTAAGAGTGGAGGGTTGGGGTAGTGTGAGGCCAAACAGGGTCGGGGCAAAGCAGAGGCACAGTAGCAGCAGCTGAACCAGAGGCAGCACGCTAGAGGTGTCAACTTCACTAAGGCCTAAGCACTGTTCAATCTCATCTTTGACCTCTTGCTTACTATAAGCCTCCACCATCTTCCAGACTTCATCAGATGTGATCTGAGCTCATAGAACACGGACACCTTCACAAAGAAAAAACACCACACTATAGACTGACCAATACCTGGACTAACATAGGTCACAAAGTGACGGTTTCAAAGGACACATAGGGTTGACGTCCATTGTTTCCTATATATAAAAAATGACAGGGTCTTATTAGTACATGTTAAATATAGTGACATTTAACCATTGTAGTTATTTGTCACCTAAGCTGATATATCATCATGTTTCAGAAGTATTCTTCTCACTCTGACGTCGTTCCCTTCCATCTCAGACACCAAAGGTAAAGATTAGGGAGATTCCAGTAGACACATGGTACTAAAAAGGGTGTGAACTCTATGCCTACTCTACTCCACCTCGCCCCGGTCCCATGCCCCAAGCAGGGAGCCCACTGTCACGACTTCCGCCGAGGTTGGCTCTCCTGCCCGTTCAGGCGGTGCTCGGCGGTCGTCGTCACCGTCCTACTAGCCACTACCGATCCCTTTTCGTGTATCTGTTGGTTTTGTCTGATTGGTTTCAACTGTGTGTTGTTTAGTTTATTAGTGTCTGTATATATAGTAGGTTGTATATATAGTAGGTTGTCCCGCCCTTGTTTATTTGTCATCATTGTCTGTCAGTGTATATTGTGTTCTTATTCTCCGGTTCATCTTTTATCCTGTGTTGGATTGTTCACCCTGTGTGTATTGGGTTGACCGTGTTTCTTGTTCACCGGAGAATAAACTTTCATATCGCTATCTGCTCTCTGCGCCTGATTCCACCCGCCTTGATTAGACGTGACAGAATCCCGCACCACCATGGAATCAGCAGGAGCAGCAGCGTCTCCTCTCCCATCGATGGAGGAGAGGGTCCTCCATCATACCAGCGTGATTCACCGGATTGGTTCTGCTATGGACCAAATGATGGAGAGAATAGATCGATGGGAGAGGAGTGGCCTCCCCACCTCATCTCTAGCAACCCCTTCTCCAGCACCTCCTGTTTCTGCGACCACATCTGGCTCCGGGGCTCCTTCAGCTGACACTCCCACGGAAGTATGATGGATCGGCGGCTGGGTGCCAGGGTGCCAAACTCATTCAGAGCTTCCTGTCGGTCATGTGTTTGTAGTGATTTCTTTCCCTGGGTTTCCCCCCTATCTACAGAATAAGGCGCTAGTCGATTCAGGCGCAGCTGGGAATTTTATGGATCGTGGGCTTGCGTTAAGGCTAGGGATTCCCCTGGTGTCGTTAGATCAACCTTTCCCCGTGCACTCCTTAGATAGCCGACCATTAGGGTCAGGAGAAATTAGGGAGGCTACGGTGCCGCTGGACATGGTAATGCAGGGTGATCATAAGGAGCAGATTGGCCTGTTCCTTATAGATTCACCTGCGTTTCCAGTGGTGTTGGGGGTTCCCTGGTTAGCTCAACACAACCCGGTGATTTCCTGGCGACAAGGGGCTCTTAAGGGGTGGTCAGAGGAGTGTTCAGGTAGGTGCATAGGAGTTGCCGTTGGTGCGACTATGGTGGAGAGTCCAGACCAAGTTTCCACCGTGCGCATTCCCTCGCCTTTAGTAAAGGGAAGGTGACCCAATTACCACCTCATCGTCGAGAGGACTGCGCGATAAACCTTCTGGAAAACGCTGCACTTCCTAGGAGTCACGTGTATCCATTGTCCCAGGAGGAGACAGTTGCGATGGAAACATATGTTTCTGAATCACCCGTCTCCAAGAGTTTATTTTTTGTGAAGAAGAAGGATGGAGGTCTGCGTCCGTGTATTGATTATAGAGGCGGGCAGAGCTTTCAGTCGTCTGAAGGAGCTGTTCACTAATGCGCCAGTGTTGGCGCATCCGGACCCCTCTTTAGCGTTCATAGTGGAGGTGGATGCGTCCGAGGCTGGGGTTGGAGCCGTGCTGTCCCACGCTCGGGCGTGCCATCCAAGCTCCGCCCGTGTGCTTTCTTTTCGAGCAAGCTCAGCCCAGCGGAGCGAAACTATGATGTGGGGGGCCAGGAGTTGTTAGCTGTAGTCAAGGCTCTGAAGGTGTGGAGACATTGGCTCGAGGGGGCTAAATACCCTTTTCTCATCTGGACTGACCATCGTAATCTCGAGTACATCCGGGCAGCTAAGAGACTAAATCCACGTCTGGCTACATGGGCCATGTTTTTTTTACCAGGTTCCAGTTTACCCTCACATATCGGCCAGGCTCCCAAAACACCAAAGCTGACGCACTGTCTCGCCTCTATGATACCGAGGAACGGTCAGTTGAGCCAACTCCCATCATTCCACCGTCATGTCTCGTGGCACCGGTGGTATGGGAGGTGGACGCTGAGATAGAGAGGGCCTCACGGTCAGAGCTGGCTCCTCCTAACTGTCCAGTAGGGACCAAGTATGTGCCGAGGGTGGTCCGGGACAAGCTGATTCGGTGGGCTCATACTCTTCCCTCCTCGGGTCATCCTGGTATCAAGAGGACAGTGCAGAGTCTGAGAGGGAGATACTGGTGGCCCACACTGGCTAAAGACGTGATATTTTATGTCTCCTCCTGCTCAGTGTGTGCTCAGAGCAAGGCTCCTCGGCACCTGCCTAAAGAGAAATTACAACCCCTCCCCGTTCCACAATGGCCGTGGACACACTTATCGGTGGATTTTCTTACCGACCTTCCCCCGTCCCAGGGAAGTACTACGATCCTGGTCGGTGTGGATCGGTTTTCTAAGTCCTGTCGCCTCATTCCGTTGCCCGGTCTCCCTACGGCCCTGCAGACTGCTGAGGCTTTGTTTACCCATGTCTTCCGGCACTATGGGGTGCCTGAGGACATCGTCTCTGATCGGGGTCCCCAATTCGCGTCCAGAGTGTGGAGGGCGTTTATGGAGAGACTGGGGGTCTTGGTTAGCTTAACCTCAGGTTTTCACCCCGAGAGTAATGGGCAGGTGGAGCGCGTAAACCAGGATGTGGGCAGGTTTCTGCGGTCCTATTGTCGGGACCGGCCTGGTGAGTGGGCAAGGTATGTTCCATGGGCCGAACTAGCCCAGAACTCCTTATGCCACTCCTCTACTAACTTGTCTCCTTTTGAGTGTGTGTTAGGTTACCAGCCGGTCCTGGCTCCATGGCATCAGAGTCAGACCGAGGCTCCTGCGGTGTAGGAATGGGTACAGCGCTCCAAGGACATCTGGAAAGCCGTTCAGGACTCATTATGGTTAGCAGGAGAACGGCAAAAGAGGAGCGCTGACCAGCACCGCAGTGAGACCTCCGTGTTTGCACCGGGGCTCTCGACCCGAAACCTGTCCCTCCGCCTGCCCTGTCGGAAGCTGGGGCCGCAGTATGTGGGGCTGTTCAAAGTCCTGAGGAGAATAAACGAGGTGTGTTACAGGTTACAACTTGCTAGGTATTACCGTATTAACCCCTCATTTCATGTGTCTCTCCTCAGGCCGGTGGTGGCTGGTCCCCTGCAAGAAGGTGAGGTGCCTGAGGTCCCTCCGCCCCCTCTGGACATTGAGGGGTCCCCGGCGTACACAGTTCGAGTCATTCTGGATTTGAGACGCCGGGTGGGGGGCCTACAGTACCTTGTGAACTGGGAGGGGTACGGCCCGGAGGAGAGATGCTGGGTTCCGGTGAGGGACATTTTGGACCCTTCTCTCCTGATAGAATTCCACCGCCTTCACCCGGATCGCCCAGCACCTCGTCCTCCGGGTCGTCCTCGAGGACCCTGGTGGCGCACTGCATATCGCTATCTGCTCTCTGCGCCTGATTCCACCCACCTTGATTAGACGTGACACCCACTCCGTCCTGGCCCCGGGCCCTTGCCCCAACCAGGGAGCCCAGTCCGCCGTTGCCCCGGTCCCTTACCCAACCACGGAGCCCACTCCGCCCTCTCCCTGATCTCTGAAAAAAATGTCTCCAACACTGCAGCCGCAGAGGATCAGAGAAACCACCTCCTCTTGCGGTGAGGAGAGAAACCACCTCCTCATGCGGTGAGGAGAGAGCAGCGTTAGATTAGGTTTCAACCCAGGGTACAGCTCTGCCAAAGACCAGCCATGCAGACACAACAAACCCATGCTGTTTAGGGAACAAAGTCCAGGGAACACCACTTCAAACCCCACTAAGAGAGGGGGGGGTAAAGAATAGAGAGAGGGGTGGAAGGACGTGGAGGGGGAAGAGAGAGAGGAGAGAACGCTAGCGGAGAAAGGAGATGGGGTGGATAAATGAAGAGAGAAAGATAGAGGGAGGAGAGAGAGAGGGGGGGGGTTATAGATAAGTGGAAGCATATTGACAAGATGCAGACAGGAGGCACTTCTGTACATTTCACTGCCCAATTCATCCCCCATGCACTGCAATAACCTGTTGAAAGGCTTGGTCTCCCCACACATTGTCTGATTATGCCTATAGGAATGGGACCCTCCATACAATGGCCTAATGCATGGTTACATTTCCCCAAAATGTCAAGCTTTGTAGGCCAGTTTCCCAGACCCAGAATGTCCTTCACTAAACAGCACTTTCACTTCTCAAAGGATTTCCCATTGATCATGATTTTAAATCCAGGACTCTGAATCATTTGAGTCCAGGAAACTGTCCCTAAGAGTTCGCCTGGGGGTGTTAAACTGTGAGCATTGTAAGTAAGAACCTGGCTTGTAAGCTTGTTTGCAGCGTAGCTGTCTAAGGCATTGCATCTCAGTGCTCGAGGTGTCACTAAAGTCCCTGGTTCGATCCCGGACTGTATCGTGAGCGGGAGTCCCATAGGGGTCCCATACAATCTGCCCAGCGTCGTCCAGGTTAGGGGAGGGTTTGGCCGTCATTGTAAAATAATCATTTGTTCTTATTAACTGACTTGCCTGGTTAAATAAAGGTTACATAAAATGAAAATGAAAATGATGCAGGTCAATAACTAGCTCTGCTAACCAAACCACTGTATGTGATGAATTACTGAACACATCCCGATAGATGGTTCCCCTGTAAACATAGCTCATATAACACATACTTAAAACTCATTACCAGCAAACCATGTTCCCGATAGATGGTTCCCCTGTAAACATAGCTCATATAACACATACTTAAAACTCATTACCAGCAAACCATGTTCCCGATAGATGGTTCCCCTGTAAACATAGCTCATATAACACATACTTAAAACTCATTACCAGCAAACCATGTTCCCGATAGATGGTTCCCCTGTAAACATAGCTCATATAACACATACTTAAAACTCATTACCAGCAAACCATGTTCCCGATAGATGGTTCCCCTGTAAACATAGCTCATATAACACATACTTAAAACTCATTACCAGCAAACCATGTTCCCGATAGATGGTTCCCCTGTAAACATAGCTCATATAACACATACTTAAAACTCATTACCAGCAAACCATGTTCCCAATAGATGGTTCCCCTGTAAACATAGCTCATATAACACATACTTAAAACTCATTACCAGCAAACCATGTTCCCAATAGATGGTTCCCCTGTAAACATAGCTCATATAACACATACTTAAAACTCATTACCAGCAAACCATGTTCCCGATAGATGGTTCCCCTGTAAACATAGCTCATATAACACATACTTAAAACTCATTACCAGCAAACCATGTTCCCGATTGGTTCACCAGCAAACCATGTTCCCGATAGATGGTTCCCCTGTAAACATAGCTCATATAACACATACTTAAAACTCATTACCAGCAAACCATGTTCCCATAGATGGTTCCCCTGTAAACATAGCTCATATAACACATACTTAAAACTCATTACCAGCAAACCATGTTCCCGATAGATGGTTCCCCTGTAAACATAGCTCATATAACACATACTTAAAACTCATTACCAGCAAACCATGTTCCCGATAGATGGTTCCCCTGTAAACATAGCTCATATAACACATACTTAAAACTCATTACCAGCAAACCATGTTCCCGATAGATGGTTCCCCTGTAAACATAGCTCATATAACACATACTTAAAACTCATTACCAGCAAACCATGTTCCCGATAGATGGTTCCCCTGTAAACATAGCTCATATAACACATACTTAAAACTCATTACCAGCAAACCATGTTCCCGATAGATGGTTCCCCTGTAAACATAGCTCATATAACACATACTTAAAACTCATTACCAGCAAACCATGTTCCCGATAGATGGTTCCCCTGTAAACATAGCTCATATAACACATACTTAAAACTCATTACCAGCAAACCATGTTCCCGATAGATGGTTCCCCTGTAAACATAGCTCATATAACACATACTTAAAACTCATTACCAGCAAACCATGTTCCCGATAGATGGTTCCCCTGTAAACATAGCTCATATAACACATACTTAAAACTCATTACCAGCAAACCATGTTCCCAATGAAAACAGTTTGATTTCACATTTCACTAGAGAGAGAGAGAGAAAAAACACCATAACATGGACAAGTTAACAAGACTGGGAAATCTGTGACAGGAGGTCGAGGGCCCAACCTGGACTCTAATTGCTATCACATTGACTGCTTCCCAAATGGAATTCATTCCCTACATAGTGCACTACTTTCAACCAGAGCCCTTCCCTGGTCAAAAGTAGTGCACTATATAGGGCATAGAGTGCCATTTGGGATGCATTCATTGAGTCATGGGGAGTTAATTTGAGGCCTGCTTTTATTTCAAAGTGAACAAACGGGCCAGACACTGGCGTTGTGTATCCAGCCCTATTACAGAGTTGGCTTTTTAGTTTACCTTAAGACGGCTTAAGTGGCTAAAGTAGCTATTGATGCCATACTAGCTTGAATGAATCGTTTTTCAAAGCTCCCTTTAGGCCACTTGGAGAGAAACGACGGAGAGAAAAGGAAGAGTGTTTTTTGAAGGACTGCATCTAAACATGGAAGAGCTTGACATTTCCAAGAAGGCCATAGTGGTCACAACCTAAAAGGGGACAAAACCCTAACAAACATGATGGGCTTAGATGTGCTGGCCAAATACAATTCACCCCACCAGGCACACAAACACAGAGGATAGCTTGGTTCCACTAGACAAAATCCTACAGCAGATCCTAATATCTACTTGCAAGCTTGCGTTCGCAAACTTTAATTCGTCTTTCCTTTTGTTAATTTTTCTCGTTCTAAATTAAGGGGGAAAAAAACAACTGAAACTTAACTTGAATTTAAAACAAATAAGGAAAGTCAAGGCAGAGAAAATAAGGTTTTGCAACATCTTAGGCCCATTTTCAGCTCTTCCTTTTGATGATTATCCCCACTTAGGAGCCTCAACAACAAGCTTACAGTGGTGAACCACAGACAGATCCTCAGATCCCCTCCAAGCCTCAAATCTGCCATTTTAAAATGAACACAGAGCTGCTTTTAAACCCAGAATAGGTTATCCAAAGTCTCTGGCCCTCACCAGCCTGGCTGAAACGGCCAGCATGACGCACAGAAATAAAGCCAAGAACCTGGATGAAGAACCTGGCTGTCACTTTAAGCCCTTATTTCCTTGTTCGAGAGAGTGGATAGTTAAAGGGACATTACACTCCCAAATCTACATTTGTCAGATGTTTTCAGATCTCAAAAGTGGTGTTCTTTGTTTCTAGCCCATCAGTTGTGAAAATCAAATCAAAATCAAATCAAAACAAATTTATTTATATAGCCCTTCGTACATCAGCTGATATCTCAATGTGCTGTACAGAAACCCAGCCTAAAACCCCAAACAGCAAGAAATGCAGGTGTAGAAGCACGGAAACAGCTGCATACCTCAACCTCAAATGAATTCAGAAGATAAGCACCAGAAACAAAGTGTGGAACGTAACAGTCACCAAGAGCCTCATTTCCTCGTTTGACACAGTGGATATTTCTGCTGATCTCCCAGCTGATCTCTCTGGTGTGTGTGTGTATGTGAGTGTGTGTTTGCGTGTGTGTTTGCGTGCATGCTTGCATGTGTGTGTGGCAGTAGTAGTTGAGGGAATAACACACCCGCGTGCAATCAGTGAGACACACTACAACCACACCAGAGGTGTGTCCGCCTCAGCAGCTCGGCAGGCCAGGTTTTCACACGCTGTGTGGTCCTAGGCCTCAGGAGGAGTGGAGGAGCTAGATAAAACCTCACCCTTCGTCAACAGAACAAGAAGAGTAGGCTATGTTCCGCTGAATCTCGACGGAAAGCTCTCTGTGTTCTTTCCCAGTGTATGAGTCACGTTCCGACTCTCCTAAAGCCCTGGAGTTCCTCCGCTCCTACACCAGCTCAAGGCCTAAGGGAAGACACCAGCCAATGACAGAGCTGGTTAGTGCATCCGCAAAGCAAAGACCGGGGTTCCTTGAAAGATGAAGCGATGAGTCAGCTGAAATAAGAGGGTACAGTACATCACCTCCAGAAAGTCTGATGATGATGATGCAACAAAGTGAAATAGAATCTTCAGAGAGTAGTTATTTGAGCTCAGATGGAAATAGAGAATTAAAAATCTTTAAATCTACCGAAGAAATGTGAAGTGTCTTCCCCTCTCCCCTCTGAGACCAGAGGGGAGAGTGGAGGGGGAGGGGGAGGGGAGGGGGAGAGTGGAGGGGGAGGGGAGAGGGGAGGAGGAGGGGTGGGGGAGGGGGAGGGGAGAAGGGGGGTTAATACACATCCTCTATCTTCATTGAAATTATTTGGGACGGGTCTCTGACTGCCAACCCCCCTTCCCCCCCTTCATCCTCCTCTTGGCCCGAGCGTCTCCCCTCTCCCGCCCTGTGCATCACTACACACCCTGGCCCTCGCACATGGCCCACTTTCCATCCAGCTTAAAGCGATTAGCCAGGCCTTCCTCTACTGACAGGTGCATGGTCACGCTCAGACATGACTGGCAGACCAACATCTAACCCTGCAGCAGCAAGAGAGGACAGACACCCTCTCCCTTTGCTCTGTCAGCTCATCTCCCTCCACAAGACAGACAGACAGACAGACAGACAGACAGACAGACAGACAGACAGACAGACAGACAGACAGACAGACAGACAGACAGACAGACAGACAGACAGACAGACAGACAGACAGACAGACAGACGGATGGAAAGGAGGGCTTGCGGGGGCAGACAGGCAGACACGCAAGGACGCAGGCAGACAGGCAGGCAAGTAGGCATGGAGGAAGGTACACAGGCAAGCAGGCAGACAAGTAGTCAGGCAGAAAGACAGACAGACAGACAGACAGACAAAGACAGACAGACAGCATTAGAACCCTCATACCACTGAGCAAATGGCTCGGTGTGACCGAGCACAGATAAAACTGTCCGGTTAACTCCAAATGATGTTTTTACATATCGGTTTTGATACTGAAATCCAAGATGTCTTTCATGGTTTATAGTCTATAGGCTATGAGAAAGCAAGTGGCATTTTCTTGAGAGGAATTGACCAACATGAATGACCAACTTGAACGTTAAAACATTAGAATAAAACAAATATTAAATAGACCACATAAATGATCTGGGTTCTGTGAGTAATAACAGTCCCACTAAGTATTTTAAGTTGATTTTAAATGCGTTGTAATTACTTTGAGTCTCAGGGAATCAACTTTGGTTTTTACAGTTGTAAGCACTTAAGGAAAATGATTTTCTTGGCACCTGAATTTAAATACGGCACACCATGCAGCCTAATGGGAAAAACACCAGCCAGGACTGAGCCAACCACTGCACTGGCCCTAGAAACCATAAAAAAGCCAGACAAGAAGTCTGACATGGCTTTTATATTTGCATTTTAGATGTATATCATGTCATTTCTTTGGGGGGAGGTGGGTGTAAAGAGACGTTTTATGTTTAAGTCTTGAACCAAAGAGAACAAATATATGAGTGATTGCCACCAGCTTGAGGTGGCGGCACCAATTGATGACTTCAGGGAGAGAACAGAAAGCAGTGATACCATCCAATGCTGAGTGTGTGGTGGGCATTGGGCACTGGGCAGGATAGAATAGCTTGGCAAGGAACTCACAATGTAGTGGCTGCTCTACAATAAGACTTGTATGGAAGACAGACATCTAATCCACTAGTTTCATATGTTGACAGACAAGAATGTGATTCTTGGTCAGTTGCTGGGGTACGGGGTACATATTAGGATAGTCACACATCCATGGAAGTGGGTATCAGAGTCATTTGGTACTAGGGCCCACGTGTGTAACAGGGGGGACCCTCCTTGATTGGTTAACTGATTAATAAAAATTAAAGTCTGCATAAAAAATACATGTAACTGGTCAATTGTGTGAGTCAGGGACTGGGCACAAGAGGCAAACAAAAAAATAATTCTGAATGATTATTATTTTTGTATTTTTCATTCAACCACAGGAGCCCGCTCTCAAAGTTCAAAATACACTAGAGATCATAATTCAGCCACAGAGGATCAATAGTTTGGAAAGCAAATGCATATCGCTGAAAATAAAATACTAATATCTATCGAACAAAAGAAAATAAATAACAAAACTCCTGGATTTTTGCTAACAGGAGCACTTTTTGACTATTGCCAAGAGGAGCACATCGGCATCACAGTGAGTAGTACCCTATGGCTTCATCTTCATCAGTAGGTGAGTCAGTGTGCCACTGGAAATTGTTTTTAGTAGCCTATACTGTAGCCTATAAAGAACCTAAAGCCCCGGGGCCTTAATCGGGCCCTGGTTGTGGACAGTTTCAAAGCCTGACACAAAGAAAATAACAGTGCTTTCTAAGGTGACGATTCATTTAGAACACCCAAATGCACATTAGAGGTTATGCATATGCATGGGTGTCACGGCCGTTGTATGGAGGAGATCAAGGCACAGCGAGGTATGCGTACATTCACTTTAATTAAAGAGAAAACACTGAACAAACTATCAAAACAAACCATGACACTAATATGCGCCGTGCAGACAGGAAACTCAACATAGAACAAGAACCCACAAAATACCCAAGGAATATGGCTACCTAAATATGGTCCCCAATCAGAGACAACGATAAACAGCTGCCTCTGATTGGGAACCAATTCAGGCCACCATAGACCTACATAAACCTAGACTTACAAGAACCTCTAGACATACAAAAATCCCTAGATAATACAAAAACTAACAAACCATCCTCGTCACACCCTGACCTAACCAAAATAATAAAGTAAACAAAGATAACTAAGGTCAGGGCATGACAATTGGGCCTGTACTGTATATGAGCCCAAGCCCGAAAAATAACTGAATAGCACATATTGCACATGACAGAAAAATATTTTTTTTAAATACTGATTTAAGATATATTTGGTACATAAATGGTCTAGCCTAAATTAAACAAATTCAATGTTATTATGCAATTATAGTGAACTAATATTTAATTTGGAATAGGCGAGTAACAGGGCATTTTATATATATATATTTTCATATTTAATAGGCTGACACATTAGCTACAGATTATTTCACCACCGTGCATGTCCCTCTACTCCTCTTCTTCACTCTTCTCTCCAGCGCACAGAGGGAGGGGCTGTCAACAATGTATGGCAATAAAGTATTTCCTCTGTAATGTCTTTTTCATTATATGTCAGACCACAGTAAGACTTGCTGTCGCCATGGTGATCCTAGAAAATCAAACCCAAATCAAATCAACAGTTTATTGACATATGTTTTGTTGTGAAAATATTTCACTTGGTTTCCCAAATGAAGTACTGGGTAGCTGCAGGAACAGGGTTGGAGAGCCCATGGCATACAGAGTACTGGGTAGCTGCAGGAACAGGGTTGGAGAGCCCATGGCATACAGAGTACTGGGTAGCTGCAGGAACAGGGTTGGAGAGCCCATGGCATACAGAGTACTGGGTAGCTGCAGGAACAGGGATGGAGAGCCCATGGCATACAAAGTACTGGGTAGCTGCAGGAACAGGGTTGGAGAGCCCATGGCATACAGAGTACTGGGTAGCTGCAGGAACAGGGTTGGAGAGCCCATGGCATACAGAGTAATGGGTAGCTGCAGGAACAAGGATGGAGAGCCCATGGCATACAGAGTACTGGGTAGCTGCAGGAACAGGGTTGGAGAGCCCATGGCATACAGAGTACTGGGTAGCTGCAGGAACAAGAATGGAGAGCCCATGGCATACAGAGTACTGGGTAGCTGCAGGAACAGGGATGGAGAGCCCATGGCATACAGAGTACTGGGTAGCTGCGGGAACAGGGTTGGAGAGCCCATGGCATACAGAGTACTGGGTAGCTGCAGGAACAGGGTTGGAGAGCCCATGGCATACAGAGTACTGGGTAGCTGCAGGAACAAGGATGGAGAGCCCATGGCATACAGAGTACTGGGTAGCTGCAGGAACAGGGATGGAGAGCCCATGGCATACAGAGTACTGGGTAGCTGCAGGAACAAGGATGGAGAGCCCATGGCATACAGAGTACTGGGTAGCTGCAGGAACAGGGATGGAGAGCCCATGGCATACAGAGTACTGGGTAGCTGCAGGAACAGGGATGGAGAGCCCATGGCATACAGAGTAATGGGTAGCTGCAGGAACAGGGTTGGAGAGCCCATGGAATACAAAGTACTGGGTAGATGCAGGAACAAGGTTGGAGAGCCCATGGCATACAGAGTAATGGGTAGCTGCAGGAACAAGGTTGGAGAGCCCATGGCATACAGAGTAATGGGTAGCTGCAGGAACAAGGTTGGAGAGCCCATGGCATACAGAGTACTGGGTAGATGCAGGAACAAGGTTGGAGAGCCCATGGCATACAGAGTACTGGGTAGCTGCAGGAACAGGGTTGGAGAGCACATGGCATACAGAGTAATGGGTAGCTGCAGGAACAAGGTTGGAGAGCCCATGGGATACAGAGTACTGGGTAGCTGCAGGAACAAGGTTGGAGAGCCCATGGCATACAGAGTACTGGGTAGCTGCAGGAACAGGGTTGGAGAGCCCATGGCATACAGAGTAATGGGTAGCTGCAGGAACAAGGTTGGAGAGCCCATGGCATACAGAGTACTGGGTAGCTGCAGGAACAAGGTTGGAGAGCCCATGGCATACAGAGTACTGGGTAGCTGCAGGAACAGGGTTGGAGAGCCCATGGCATACAGAGTACTGGGTAGCTGCAGGAACAGGGTTGGAGAGCCCATGGCATACAGAGTACTGGGTAGCTGCAGGAACAGGGTTGGAGAGCCCATGGCATACAGAGTTGGGGCAGAATATCACCTGTCATGCAGCGATATAACTGGAGCAGCCTACCCAACATGATTGAAAGATGTGCAAGCAGGAAAGTGGCCTCCATTCGCTATTGGAGTACATACAGATGGCATGTCTTTTTGTCTCGCCCCTGTTCCTGCCCATTTAGTAATGGGTCATTCTAAATAGAAACTCATTTTACATATTAGTAAAGACAAGATTAAATTGGAAATAGCCTGATGGGTGAAGAAAATGATCACTTGATGAGAGAACAGCTGGTGCAGCCTGAGGAAAGGAACAGAGTGCAAGCTTGTTTTTGCAACTTTCATCAATAGTTTGTAGCTGCATCATGCAGTCCATATATATCTCAGTTTCTAAGGCATTCTAACATTTGTATCATCCAAATAACTCTAAATCTAGCGTATAGGACCTGTTTCAAATGATCACTTTTACACGTACTATAGTCACTTCATATGCACACCCTCACTCCGGAATGGGAAATATATCCTTCCTATTTTATTCAGGTAGGCTGCTGCCTATATACATAGACTTGAAATCACTGGCCACTTAAATAAATGGAACACTAGTGTCTTTAATAATGTTTATGTATCTTGCATTACTTATCTCATATGTGCAGCATATACTTTATTCAGTACTATTCTACTGTATCTTAGTCTATAACCTTCTGACATCGCTCCGCCATATATTTACATCTTCTTAACTCCATTCCTTTACTTAGATTTGTGTGAATTGGGTATATTTTGTGAAATTGTGTTGATAATACTTGTTAGATATTACTGCAGTGTCGCAGCTAGAAACGCAAGCATTTTGCCACACCGGCAATAACATCTGCTAAACACGAGTATGTGACCAACAACATTTGATTTCATTTGCGCTGAGTGTAATTATATTATTCTTACTATAAAATCATATAATATAAAAGAATGATATGGGACTTATGAACATATCTTGTCAGCTGAATGAACAAGCCTACAGCCGGCTAGTGGTTAGAGCGTTGGTCCAGTAACCCACAGGTTGCTGCATCGAATCCCCGTGCTGGCAAGGTCAAACTCTGTCGTTCTGCCCCTGAGCAAGGCAGTTAACCCACTGTTCCCCGGGCGCCGAAGACGTGGATGTCGATTAAGGCAGCCCTTCTGATTCAGAGTGGTTGGGTTAAATGCAGAAGACACATTTCAGTTGAAGGCATTCAGTTGTACAACTGACTAGGTCTCCCCCTTTCCATATGGCATGCTAGATAACATAAAGGCCAACTCACAATTTGTTCTTCTGAAATACATATTCATACGAATGTTTCTTTAGACCTGCCTAAAATCGATAATGGAGTTATTGTGATGGTGTATATTCAATTGATTTATTACACTTTTTTAAAAGTAAATGTTCCAATGGCCTGTATCGGCGGCTTGTATGTGGATGGTATGTGTGGAGGTCAATTACCGTGAGACCTGCAGACTTGCATGACAATACCCAGCTGGCAAAACGCCATGACCGTCACAGCCCTATTTAGTACTGGAGGTTTACTATTAACTTGACACCTGAAGAACATAACATAGTGGTTTACTCAGTCAAGCATGTACCTCATACAGTTATTTAAAACATAGCCAAAGCTAAATATATTATTATGATATTAAGCTAAGTTACCTTAGTACAACCCGAAGTATCCTAATTATCGAATCCACAGCCCATGACTAACTGCTGAGTTTTGAACCTGAAATGAGACTCAATATGCAAATATTCCCTTTTGCATGTTATTTTGCATTCAAAACATCCTGGTTTGCTGTGACTGCTATCTAGCTAGAGAACGCTAGCTGCACGGTCAGCAGCTGAGAAAAGAGAGAGCGGGTGTATAAACTTTGAATAACCAAATGAGACTGATCACCTGTGCTCATCTCACAGCATGGCCGGACATTTGTCAATGCAAAGTGGGGTTGCTAGAGCGATCCTTATCACTACAGATGTTGTATACCGCTAGAGAATAGGGAAATGAACTGGGCTAAGCTGGCATGGCAGTTATTTCACCGTGGAGTGGGCCTCTACTTCCTTTTGCTCTAGATTCTAGAAATACAGGGTATTTTATGTTTGATAAGTGGCACATACACACTAAGCATATAGATCCACCAACATGAATCCACATAGGAAGGAGAAACACTTAGATGCTGTTCTGTGCAAACGTAAACAGGTCACAGTCATGAAGACGCATACATACAAAGTAGATGGTGCTAGTGCTGTTGATGTAAAACACGTGCACACACACACAATCCCACACACACTATCCCACACTCCCACATGAAAAGGGACGCCATCGTGTTGGTTCTGTTGTGAAAACACAAATCCCTCCACCTCCTCCTCTCCTCCCCCTCCCCCAGATGTGACCCAACGGGCGAAACCCAAACCAGAGCAGAGAGCTCTCTCAACTGCTCAACCTCTCAACACATCCTCAGCGCTGGCCTTTGAAAACAAACCACGCCGGCCAGCCCCCCACCTCTCCCCGTCTCCTCTGAGCCCTAATATGTGAGCACACATGCCCCACACTCCACTGGGAGAGACTCTCCGACGCTTCGCTCTGCTCTGGTTCCGGGAAGCAGATGTGTGATTATAAATATGGTGGAACTACACACAGACAGTCAGTGGTTGATGTTAGGAGACACACAGGAGTACATAGGGGTTCAGTTGCCAGTTCATGAGGTCATGAACAACTCCTGGACCATGACTCCAAGGTTCAAGGACGCTTAAAGGTACAATGCAGCTGTTTTATGTCTCAAAATCAAATCATTTCTGGGTAACAATTTATTAACTTACTGTGATCATATTCAGTAAAAATGGTCAAATAAGGAACAAAAATAGCTTCATAACAAAGAGCAATTTTTCAAACAATAATTTTTCTTGGACTGTATGGGAGTGGTCTGAGTGAGGGGCCTAATTGGATGAGCCTAATGGGAGGGATACATAACCTGAAAACGAGCTGTTATTGGGAGAGAGGGTTGAAACTGTCTTTGTTAATGGTCTATTAACTTATATCGCCTGGTGATGTCGTCTTTTCAAACAGCTCTTACAGTAAAAGGGCATTATCATCATTTTGATAAATTCACAGTATTATTCCAACCTCATAGTGCAAAAATATACACTGAGTGTACAAAACATTAGGAACACCTTCCTAAAATTGAGTTCCCCCCTAAATGGCATGATATATACAGAAGAAGAGAAAGGGTGAAGTACAGTATCTGGCCACTCATATTATATAATCCTTTACAGCAAACAGTCAACCTGTGCATAGAAGTCATACAGTTTCTACAGATCTCTAATCCCGATCGGCTACGTTTGAAAGTCCAGCATAGACTCTAAATATTTCAACATGCATGGAATTCATACTACTGAATCATATTGAAGACTAGAGAGAGGGATTACCAAATAATGTGGGATATCAAAGAGTTACAGACCACACCACACACACACACACACACACACACACACACACACACACACACACACACACACACACACACACACACACACACACACACACACACACACACACACACACACACACACACACACACACACACACACACACACACACACTGAAACAGTTGGTGAATTGATGAAGTCCTCCAGTCTCCTCGGCTTCCCACACTAACAAGCACGTGGAGAGATTGAAATCCAGATGGCTGAAGAGTAGAATGGCACATTTCTCCTTTGTCGTTAAATATACACACAAACCCACGTATAAACACCATATCACACAGATACACTGGCATGCACACACACACTCACAGGCACATACACTCACAGGCACACACACACTCACAGGCACACACACACTCACAGGAACACACACACTCACAGGAACACACTCACAGGCACACACACACACACACACACACACACACACACACACACACACACACACACACACACACACACACACACACACACACACACACACACACACACACACACACACACACACACACACACACACACACACACACACACACACTCACAGGCACACACACACACACACACAGGCACACACACACTCACAGGCACACACACACACAGGCACACACACACTCACAGGCACACACACACTCACAGGTACACACTCACAGGCACACACTCACAGGCACACACACACACACACACTCACAGGCACACACACACACACACACACACACACAGGAACACACTCACAGGCACACACACAAAGATCAAATACGACAAAACTAGAATTACAAGAACTCTCATTGAATCCTCCACACCCCCCCAGAAAAGGGCCCAAGTCCTAACATGACCCAGCATTCTGACTGTATATCAGATAAAGTAGTGCACTATATAGGAAAGAGAGTGCCATTTGGGACACATGCTGATTAGGCTTGAATAACCTTTATAGACACATGAGTAGTGGGAGCAACAGCCTTTCCTCTGATGCTTGAGGAACATTCTTAGCCTGAGAGAAACCCACAGGCTGTGTGACCGGCACCAGCAAGGCTTCATGCCATCAGATGGTCCCGATAACCAGCAGTCACCAGTCAGTCACCTGCACAGCTATGGCCCCGTGACACAGCCTTTCATATGGAAATCACCATATGGAAATCAGCATCAGGATGTTCCAGAAATGTTCTGTCGATATTCCAGAAAAGTTCTGTTGGGGGCGGCAGGGTAGCCTAGTGGTTAGAGTGTTGGACTAGTAACCAGAATGTTGCAAGTTCAAACCCCCGAGCTGACAAGATACAAATCTGTCATTCTGACACTGAACATGCAGTTAACCCACTGTTCCAAGGTCGTCATTGAAAATAAGAATTGGTTCTTAACTGACTTGCCTAGTTAAATAAAGGTTAAATAAATATTCCAGAAATATTCTGTTGATATTCCAGAAATATTCTGTTGATATTCCAGAAATATTCTGTTGATATTCCAGAAATAATCTGATGATATTCCAGAAATATTCTGTTGATATTCCAGAAATATTCTGTTGATATTCTGTTGATATTCAGAAATATTCTGATGAAATATTCCCAGAAAAAATCTGAAATAATCTGATGCTATTCCAGAAATATTCTGATGCTATTCCAGAAATAATCTGATGATATTCCAGAAATAATCTGATGATATTCCAGAAATATTCTGTTGATATTCCAGAAATATTCTGTTGATATTCCAGAAATATTCTGATGCTATTCCAGAAATAATCTGATGATATTCCAGAAATATTCTGATGCTATTCCAGAAATATTCTGTTGATATTCCAGAAATAATCTGATGATATTCCAGAAATAATCTGATGATATTCCAGAAATATTCTGATGCTATTCCAGAAATATTCTGTTGCTATTCCAGAATCCATATCAAAGGATAACTATTCTGCCCATATTCTGAAAACTTTATTCTCCATATCAAAGATAACTAGATCAAAAATGGCTAGAAATACCCAATTGAAAATACTTAGAACATGCTGACCATTTCATAGTAACTCACTTTGACCATTTCATAGTAACTCACTTTGACCATTTCATAGTAACTCACTTTGACCATTTCATAGTAACTCACTTTGACCATTTCATAGTAACTCACTTTGACCATTTCATAGTAACTCACTTTGACCATTTCATAGTAACTCACTTTGACCATTTCATAGTAGCTTATATTGTAGCCATGGAGAAATGTCATCAAGAGAACTCTCTGATACAATACTTGGTATAGAACTTAACTGGAAGGCCATGAGTGGTGATAAGGATGCAGTCTGTGGCTCTGGGTAGGAATACTAAGTGTCTGAGGGGACACTGGCCTCTTTCAAGGAGCAGCCCTGGTGTGAAGCATGCTGGGTAAGGCACGGCAGCCACCCATTCTAAGAGTAGACTGAGCCTATGACAGAGGACCCTGTTCTCATCAGGAGCTGCTGGAGCAAAATTGTGGCACACCAGTAGAGTGTGTGTATGTGCGTGTGTGTGTGAGTGTGTATGTGTGCATGTGTGCGAGTGTCAGTCAAAACTAGGATAGAGAACATGCTGAGCATACCAAAGAGAGAGCAATTTCTGTTGAATGTAAGAAATAATTGAAAACTCCCACAGACTGGCCCCTCCCTCCCATTCTCCCCCATACCCCCAACTCCCTCGCCTCTAATTTGCTTACTTATTTTGTGATTATCAAAAAGCTGCTTTATAGAAAACATATGCAAAGTCAAAAGAATATTCATCAAACATTTTTCTGTTATTTCCATGAAGAATGCACATATCAAAAAGCTACTTCTCGGGAGCTGTTCTGGTGTTGGATAGTGACTATATGGCATGGTGATATTATAAAGTGGAACAACTGTGAAAGTGGCAACCATGTCCCTATAAACTTCAACACTACTTAGACATTTAAAGGCATTTTCTATCTTCCAGGCTGTTTGAATTAAAACGAGCCTGTAAAAATCATGTGGCGAATATGTAGACGTGCAAGTTATGTCACATCATCCCAGCGACATATTACAGTCATGGAGATGGGTTGATATGCGAGCTGCCAGAACAAGCACACTGGCCTGCCTGCACGACTTCCTCTCTTCCACTCTTTTCCTTTCATTCCTCTCCTCTCACACTCTCCTTCCCACTCTTTTTTTCCATCACAAAGCCGGATGAGGGTCATCTTACCAATGCCCCTGCTGCCATGCACAAATCAGATGTTTTGTGTGTGTGTGTGTGTGTGTGTGTGTGTGCGTGTGTGTGTGTGGCACTTCCTAATGAATACAAACACCACGAAAATTCAACATGTTAACCCATCTCAACTTCACAGATCTGACAGGGTCTTCCTCCTCTCTGTCGGGATTGCCTCAAAACACTTTCAGCTCTCCAAATGTTCATCTATCCCCATGAAATGAATCTGACTGCCTAACTGAAGTGCTTGTAACAGAGAGGTGGGATTCCAGTAAAAATGATCTTTGTGTGTAGTATTTTATTTGTGTATTGGACTATGTTGTATTTCTGTGGTGTTTATATTTATTTGTGTTAGATTCTCAAACTGTGTTGGGGCTCCTCTACCGTGTCCTGGTAGCTGTGTTGGGGCTCTTCTACCTTGTCCTGGTAGCTGTGTTGGGGCTCCTCTACCATCTCCTGGTAGCTGTGTTGGGGCTCCTCTACCATGTCCTGGTAGCTGTGTTGGGGCTCTTCTACCTTGTCCTGGTAGCTGTGTTGGGGCTCCTCTACCGTGTCCTGGTAGCTGTGTTGGGGCTACTCTACTGTGTCCTGGTAGCTGTGTTGGGGCTCTTCTACCATGTCCTGGTAGCTGTGTTGGGGCTCTTCTACCGTGTCCTGGTAGCTGTGTTGGGGCTCCTCACTGTGTCCTGGTAGCTGTGTTGGGGCTCTTCTACCATGTCCCGGTAGCTGTGTTGGGGCTCCTCTACCGTGTCCTGGTAGCTGTGTTGGGGCTCCTCTACCGTGTCCTGGTAGCTGTGTTGGGGCTCCTCACTGTGTCCTGGTAGCTGTGTTGGGGCTCTTCTACCATGTCCCGGTAGCTGTGTTGGGGCTCCTCTACCGTGTCCCGGTAGCTGTGTTGGGGCTCCTCTACCGTGTCCCGGTTGCTGTGTTGTGGCTCCTCTACCGTGTCCTGGTTGCTGTGTTGGGGCTCCTCTACCGTGTCCTGGTTGCTGTGTTGGGGCTCCTCTACCGTGTCCTGGTAGCTGTGTTGGGGCTCCTCTACCGTGTCCTGGTAGCTGTGTTGGGGCTCCTCTACCATGTCCTGGTTGCTGTGTTGGGGCTCCTCTACCGTGTCCTGGTTGCTGTGTTGGGGCTCCTCTACCGTGTCCTGGTAGCTGTGTTGGGGCTCCTCTACCGTGTCCTGGTAGCTGTGTTGGGGCTCCTCTACCGTGTCCTGGTAGCTGTGTTGGGGCTCCTCTACCGTGTCCTGGTAGCTGTGTTGGGGCTCCTCTACCATGTCCTGGTAGCTGTGTTGGGGCTCCTCTACCGTGTCCTGGTAGCTGTGTTGGGGCTCCTCTACCGTGTCCTGGTAGCTGTGTTGGGGCTCCTCTACCGTGTCCTGGTTGCTGTGTTGGGGCTCCTCTACCATGTCCTGGTTGCTGTGTTGGGGCTCCTCTACCATGTCCTGGTAGCTGTGTTGGGGCTCCTCTACCGTGTCCTGGTAGCTGTGTTGGGGCTCCTCTACCGTGTCCTGGTAGCTGTGTTGGGGCTCCTCTACCGTGTCCTGGTAGCTGTGTTGGGGCTCCTCTACCGTGTCCTGGTTGCTGTGTTGGGGCTACTCTACCGTGTTCTGGTAGCTGTGTTGGAGCTCCTCTACCATGTCCTGGTTGCTGTGTTGGGGCTCCTCTACCGTGTCCTGGTAGCTGTGTTGGGGCTCCTCTACCGTGTCCTGGTTGCTGTGTTGGGGCTACTCTACTGTGTCCTGGTTGCTGTGTTGGGGCTCCTCTACCGTGTCCTGGTAGCTGTGTTGGGGCTCCTCTACCATGTCCTGGTAGCTGTGTTGGGGCTCCTCTACCGTGTCCTGGTAGCTGTGTTGGGGCTCCTCTACCGTGTCCTGGTAGCTGTGTTGGGGCTCCTCTACCGTGTCCTGGTTGCTGTGTTGGGGCTCCTCTACCATGTCCTGGTTGCTGTGTTGGGGCTCCTCTACCATGTCCTGGTAGCTGTGTTGGGGCTCCTCTACCGTGTCCTGGTAGCTGTGTTGGGGCTCCTCTACCGTGTCCTGGTAGCTGTGTTGGGGCTCCTCTACCGTGTCCTGGTAGCTGTGTTGGGGCTCCTCTACCGTGTCCTGGTTGCTGTGTTGGGGCTCTCTCCGTGTCCTGGTAGCTGTGTGTCCTCTACCATGTCCTGGTTGCTGTGTTGGGGCTCCTCTACCGTGTCCTGGTAGCTGTGTTGGGGCTCCTCTACCGTGTCCTGGTTGCTGTGTTGGGGCTACTCTACTGTGTCCTGGTTGCTGTGTTGGGGCTCCTCTACCGTGTCCTGGTAGCTGTGTTGGGGCTCCTCTACCGTGTCCTGGTAGCTGTGTTGGGGCTCCTCTACCGTGTCCTGGTTGCTGTGTTGGGGCTCCTCTACCGTGTCCTGGTAGCTGTGTTGGGGCTCCTCTACCGTGTCCTGGTTGCTGTGTTGGGGCTCCTCTACCGTGTCCTGGTTGCTGTGTTGGGGCTCCTCTACCGTGTCCTGGTAGCTGTGTTGGGGCTCCTCTACCGTGTCCTGGTAGCTGTGTTGGGGCTCCTCTACCGTGTCCTGGTTGCTGTGTTGGGGCTCCTCTACCGTGTCCTGGTAGCTGTGTTGGGGCTCCTCTACCATGTCCTGGTTGCTGTGTTGGGGCTCCTCTACCGTGTCCTGGTTGCTGTGTTGGGGCTCCTCTACCATGTCCTGGTTGCTGTGTTGGGGCTCCTCTACCATGTCCTGGTAGCTGTGTTGGGGCTCCTCTACCGTGTCCTGGTTGCTGTGTTGGGGCACTGTGCCTCTGTTGGGTTTGGTTGTTTATTTGTGGGAGGGTAGTGTGTGCCTGTGTGTGTACAGTTGTACATGTGCACATGCCTGTGTGTGTGTGTGTGTGTGTGTGTGTGTGTGTGTGTGTGTGTGTGTGTGTGTGTGTGTGTGTGTGTGTGTGTGTGTGTGTGTGTGTGTGTGTGTGTGTGTGTGTGTGTGTGTGTGTGTGTGTGTGTGTGTGTGTGTGTGTGTGCCACTGTGTGTGTGTGTGTGCCACTGTGTGTGTGTGTGTGTGTGTCACTGTGTGTTTGCCACTGTGTGTGTGTGTGTGTATTGCTAATCTGCAGCCTGATATTCTGTGAATGGAGGGGTGGTGTTGTTGACCCACCTGCTCCCTTCTCTCTTCAGCTGGATCTAGTCAGATTTCAGCAGCTGCATCCCCTCACAAAGCAACTCTTTGTAATCTTCTCTAGGCACACACACACAATTGCAGCAAGAAGACGAGGAGAGGGGAAGGAGGGAAAAGACACGGAGAGAGAGAGAGAGAGAGAGAGAGAGAGAGAGAGAGAGAGAGAGAGAGAGAGAGAGAGAGAGAGAGAGAGAGAGAGAGAGAGAGAGAGAGAGATGGAGGAGAGGAAGAGAAGAGAGAGAGAAAGGAAGAGAGAGAGAAATAGGGGTATAGAGGGCTAGTGCAATAGAGAGAACGCTAGAGAGAGGTGGAGGGAGGACCGGAGAGAGAGAGAGAGAGAGAGAGAGAGAGAGAGAGAGAGAGAGAGAGAGAGAGAGAGAGAGAGAGAGAGAGATAAAGGCGGTAAAAGTAACTTGCAGTGCATATCTTTCAGCAAGGTTACTTACAGTAGCAGGCGCTCCTGTGAAGGAGTAATGTTCTGGCACCCATATAACCCCACACCAGACAGGTCACCCATATAACCCAACCCCTGGCAGGTCACCCATATAACCCCACACCAGGCAGGTCACCCATATATATTCCACACCAGGCAGGTCACCCATATATATTCCACACCAGGCAGGTCACCCATATATATTCCACACCAGGCAGGTCACCCATATATATTCCACACCAGGCAGGTCACCCATATATATTCCACACCAGGCAGGTCACCCATGTATATTCCACACCAGGCAGGTCACCCATATATATTCCACACCAGGCAGGTCACCCATATAACCCCACACCAGGCAGGTCACCCATATAACCCCACACCAGGCAGTTCACCCATATATCCCCACACCAGGCAGGTCACCCATATATATTCCACACCAGGCAGGTCACCCATATAACCCCACACCAGGCAGGTCACCCATATAACCCCACACCAGGCAGTTCACCCATATAACCCCACACCAGGCAGGTCACCCATATATATTCCACACCAGGCAGGTCACCCATATATATTCCACACCAGGCAGGTCACCCATATAACCCCACACCAGGCAGGTCACCCATATAACCCCACACCAGGCAGGTCACCCATATATATTCCACACCAGGATGATCCTCAGATGGGGCCACAGTGTCTCCTGACCCCTCCTGTCTCAGCCTCCAGTATTTCTGCTACAGTAGTTTATGTGTCAGGGGGCTAGTGTCAGTTTGTTATATCTGGAGTACTTCTCCTGTCCTATTCGGTGTCCTGTGTGAATTTAAGTGTGTTTTCTCTAATTCTCTCTTTCTCTCTTTCTTTCTCTCTCGGAGGACCTGAGCCCTAGGACCATGCCCCAGGACTACCTGACATGATGACTCCTTGCTGTCCCCAGTCCACCTGGCCGTGCTGCTGCTCCAGTTTCAACTGACCATGCCCCAGGACTACCTGACATGATGACTCCTTGCTGTCCCCAGTCCACCTGGCCGTGCTGCTGCTCCAGTTTCAACTGTTCTGCCTTATTATTATTCGACCATGCTGGTCATTTATGAACATTTGAACATCTTGGCCATGTTCTGTTATAATCTCCACCCGGCACAGCCAGAAGAGGACTGGCCACCCCACATAGCCTGGTTCCTCCTAGGTTTTGGCCTTTCTAGGGAGTTTTTCCTAGCCACCGTGCTTCTACACCTGCATTGCTTGCTGTTTGGGGTTTTAGGCTGGGTTTCTGTACAGCACTTTGAGATATCAGCTGATGTACGAAGGGCAATATAAATACATTTGATTTGACCAGGCAGGTCACCCATATATATTCCACACCAGGCAGGTCACCCATATAACCCCACACCAGGCAGGTCACCCATATATATTCCACACCAGGCAGGTCACCCATATAACCCTACACCAGGCAGGTCACCCATATAACCCCACACCAGGCAGGTCACCCATATATATTCCACACCAGGCAGGTCACCCATATATATTCCACACCAGGCAGGTCACCCATATAACCCCACACCAGGCAGGTCACCCATATAACCCCACACCAGGCAGGTCACCCATATAATCCCACACCAGGCAGGTCACCCATATATATTCCACACCAGGCAGGTCACCCATATAACCCCACACCAGGCAGGTCACCCATGTAACCCAACGCCAGACAGGTCACCCATATAACCCCACACCAGGCAGGTCACCCATATAACCCCACACCAGGCAGGTCACCCATGTAACCCAACGCCAGACAGGTCACCCATATAACCCCACACCAGGCAGGTCACCCATATAACCCCACACCAGGCAGGTCACCCATATAACCCCACACCAGGCAGGTCACCCATGTAACCCAACGCCAGACAGGTCACCCATATAACCCCACACCAGGCAGGTCACCCATATAACTTCACACCAGGCAGGTCACCCATATATATTCCACACCAGGCAGGTCACCCATATAATCCCACACCAGACAGGTCACCCATATAACCCCACACCAGGCAGGTCACCCATGTAACCCAGCACCAGACAGGTCACCCATATAACCCCACACCAGGCAGGTCACCCTTGATACAAGTCACTACTAGACATGCATTAATGGAAACCGGCCACTAGGGGCCACACACACACACACACACACACACACACACACACACACACACACACACACACACACACACACACACACACACACACACACACACACACACACACACACACACACACACACACACACACACACACACACTCATGGGCTGTCAATAGAGGATAATAATAATAATAATATAATATATGCCATTTAGCAGATGCTTTTATCCAAAGCGACTTACAGTCATGTGTGCATACATTCTAGGTATGGGTGGTCCCGGGGATTGAACCCAACAGTGGTACCAGCAGGGTGACTAAATAACAAACTGCCCACCCCAAGGCTGACGTTTTACGTATTCCTAACCAATTTTGTTTTTTTGTTGGTTTCTTTGCATTGTTTGTAACTTATTTTTTAAACTTATTTTGTACATAATGTTGCGGCTACCGTCTCTTATGACCGAAAATAACTTCTGGGCATCAGAACTGCAATTACTCACCACGGACTGGCAGAATCCTTTTTTCCTTTAATGAGTCCGACCAGCCCGACGTGAATGATTTACTTCTTCCCTGGGAACAGGCCCAGATCCCCGTCATTTGCGTGAAGAGAAAGCAGTGAAAAAGGGGCCAGAAGGCGGGCTGCCTTCTGAGAGTTGGTATGCGATTGAATAGACCCCCACTTCCATTCTGCTAGCAAACGTGCAATCTTTGGACAATAAAATCAATGACCTATGCGGAAGATTAAACTACCAACGGGACATTCAAAACTGTAGTATATAATGCTTCACGGAGTCATGGCTGAACGACAACTTTTTCAACATACAGCTGGCTGGTTATACCCTGTAGCGTATTCTCATAGCTGGCTGGTTATACCCTGTAGCGTATTTTCGTAGCTGGCTACATACCACCACAGACTGATGCTGGCACTAAGACTGCACCGAATGAGCTGTATTCCGCCATAAGCAAACAGGAAAATGCTCACCCAGAAGTCCCTTAGTAGCCGGGGACTTCAATGAAGGGAAACTTAAATCCGTCTTACCAAATTACTATCAGCATGTTAAATGTGCAACCAGAGGAAAAAAAACTCTGGACCACCTTGACTCCACACAGAGACACATACTAAGCTCTCCCTCGCCCTCCATTTGGCAAATCTGACCATAATTCTATCCTCCTGATTCCTGCTTACAAACAAAAATGAATGCAGTAAAAACCAGTGACTCGATCAATAAAAAAGTGGTCAGATGAAGCAGGTGCTAAGCTACAGGACTGTTTGCTAACAAAGACTGGAACAGGATCCGGGATTCTTCCGATGGCATTGGCCAGCAGCATACCACCCTACATACAACTACTGGCTTGCTTCTGAAGCTAAGCAGGGTTGGTCCTGATCAGTTCCTGGATGGGAGACCAGATGCTGCTTTAAGTGGTGTTGGAGGGCCAGTAGGAGGCACTCTTTCCTCTGGTCTAAAAAAAATATCCCAATGCCCCAGGACACTGCCCTGTGTAGGGTGCAGTCTTTCGGATGGGACATTAAACGGGTGTCCTGACTCTCTGAGGTCATTAAAGATCCCATGGCACTTATTGTAGAGGTGTTAACCCCGATGTCCTGGCTAAATTCTCAATCTGGCCCTCATCATGGTCACCTAATAATCCCCAGTTTACAATTGGCTCATTCATCCCCCTCCTCTCCCCTGTAACTATTCCCCAGGTCGTTGCTGCAAATGAGAACGTGTTCTCAGTCAACTTACCTGGTAAAATAATGGATAAATTAATAAATAAAATTGAGGAGTACACCACATCAGTCACTAGCTTCATCAAAAAGTGCATTGATGGTGTCATCTCCACAGTGACCATATGTACATACCCCAACCAGAAGCCATGGATTACAGGCAACATCCGCACAGAGCTAAAGGCTAGAGCTTCCGCTTTCATGGAGCGGGACTCTAACACTGACACATGCATGAGAGCACCAGCTGTACTGGAAGAATGTGTCATGGATTACCAGGATGTGCACTGCGAGCATGCGCTGACCAACTGGCAAGTGTCTTCACTGATATTTTCAACCTCTTCCTGTCTGAGTCTGTATTACCAACATGTTTTAAGCAGACCACCATTGTGCCTGTGCCCAAGAACACTAAGGTAACCTGCCTAAATGACTACCGACCCGTAGTCCTCACGTCTATAGCCATGAAGTGCTTTGAAAGGCTGGTCATGGCTCATATCAACACCATTATCCCAGAAACCCTAGACCCACTCCAATTTGCATCCTGCCCCAACACATCCACAGATGATGCAATCTCTATTGCACTCCACACTGCCCTTTCCAACCTGGACAATAGGAACACCTATGTGAGAAGGATATTCATTGACTGCAGCTCAGCGTTCAAGACCATAGTGCCCTCAATGGTCATCAATAAGCTAAGGACCCTGGGACTAAACACCTCCCTCTGCAACTGGATCCTGGACTTCCTGACGGGCCGCCCCCAGGTTGTAAGGGTAGGTAACAACAAAACCGCCACGCTGACCCTCAACACAAGGGCCCCTCAGGGGTGCATGCTGAGTCCCCTCCTGCACTCCCTGTTCACTCATGACTGCACGGCCAGGCACGACTCCAACACCATCATTAAGTTCGCTGATGACACAACAGTGGTAGGCCTGATCTCCGACAAAAACGAGACAGCCTATAGAGAGGAGGTCAGAGACCTGGCCATGTGGTGCCAGGACAACAGCCTCTCCGTTAACGTGATCAAGACAAAGGAGATGATGGTGGACAAAAAGGAAAAAGAGGACCGAGCAAGCCTCCATTCTCATCGACGGGGCTGTAGTGGAGCAGGTTGAGCGCTTCAAGTTCCTTGGTGTCCTCATCACCAACGAACTAACATGGTCCAAGCACACCAAGACAGTCTTGAAGAGGGTGCAAAAACCTATTCCCTCTCAGGATACTGAAAATATTTGGCATGGGTCCTCAGATCTTCAAAAGGTTCTACAGCTGCACCATCGAGAGCATCCTGACTGGTTGCATCACTGCTTGGTACGGCAACTGCTCGGCCTCCGACCGCAAGGCACTACAGAGGGTAATGCGTACGGCCCAGTACATAACTGGTGCCAAGCTTCCTGCCAGGAACTCTACACCAGGCGGTGTCAGAGGAAGGCCCTAAAAATGCTCAAAGACACCAGCCACCCTAGTCATAGACTGTTCTCTCTGCTACCACACGGCAAGCGGTACCGGAGCACCAAGTCTAGGTCCAAGAGGCTTCTAAACATTGTCTAACCCCAAGCCATAAGACTCCTGAAAATCTAATCAAATGGCTTCACAGACTATCTGCTTTCAGACTATTTGTCCTCTTTTACACCGCTGCTACTCTCTGTAGTTATCATCTATAACTCTACCTACATGTACATACTACCTCAACTAACCGGTTCCCCCGCACATTGACTCTGTACCGGTACCCCCTGTACATGGTATCTCTGTTGTTATCATCTATAACTCTACCTACATGTACATACTACCTCAACCAACCGGTTCCCCTGCACATTGACTCTGTACCGGTACCCCCTGTATATAGTCTCTCTATTGTTATTTTACTGCTGTTCTTTAATTACTTGTTACTTTTATTTCTTATTCTTACTCATATTTTTTTAAACTGCATTGTTGGTTACACACTCACACCACCCTATAGATATCCACTGCCTCAGTAATGTACTGCTGACATTGTCCCTCATACTCACACCACCCTATAGATATCCACTGCCTCAGTAATGTACTGCTGACATTGCCTCTCACACTCACACCACCCTATAGATATCCACTGCCTCAGTAATGTACTGCTGACATTGCCTCTCATACTCACACCACCCTATAGATATCCACTGCCTCAATAATGTACTGCTGACATTGTCCCTCACACTCACACCACCCTATAGATATCCACTGCCTCAATAATGTACTGCTGACATTGTCCCTCACACTCATACTCAATAATGTACACATTGCACCCACCACCCTATAGATATCCACTGCCTCAATAATGTACTGCTGACATTGTCCCTCACACTCACACCACCCTATAGATATCCACTGCCTCAATAATGTACTGCTGACATTGCCTCTCATACTCACACCACACTATAGATATCCACTGCCTCAGTAATGTACTGCTGACATTGTCCCTCATCCACTGATATCCACTGCCTCAGTAATGTACTGCTGACATTGTCCCTCACACTCACACCACCCTATAGATATCCACTGCCTCAGTAATGTACTGCTGACATTGTCCCTCACACTCACACCACCCTATAGATATCCACTGCCTCAGTAATGTACTGCTGACATTGCCTCTCACACTCACACCACCCTATAGATATCCACTGCCTCAGTAATGTACTGCTGACATTGTCCCTCACACTCACACCACCCTATAGATATCCACTGCCTCAGTAATGTACTGCTGACATTGCCTCTCATACTCACACCACCCTCCACTGCCTCACCCATTATACTCACACCATAGATATCCACTGCCTCAGTAATGTACCACATTGTCCTCATACTCACACCACCCTATAGATATCCATGTCAATAATGTACTGCTGACATTGCCTCTCATACTCACACCACCCTATAGATATCCACTGCCTCAGTAATGTACTGCTGACATTGTCCCTCACACTCACACCACCCTATAGATATCCACTGCCTCAGTAATGTACTGCTGACATTGTCCCTCACACTCACACCACCCTATAGATATCCACTGCCTCAGTAATGTACTGCTGACATTGCCTCTCATACTCACACCACCCTATAGATATCCACTGCCTCAGTAATGTACTGCTGACATTGCCTCTCACACTCACACCACCCTATAGATATCCACTGCCTCAGTAATGTACTGCTGACATTGTCCCTCACACTCACACCACCCTATAGATATCCACTGCCTCAGTAATGTACTGCTGACATTGTCCCTCACACTCTCTCTCATACTCACACCACACTATAGATATCCACTGCCTCAATAATGTACTGCTGACATTGCCCAACTCACCTCCTACGTGAAAGCATATCATCACCTACCAACCCGACATTATTCAAATAAGGGACTTTAAAGTTTCATGCAAATGAGCCAGACAGAGAAAAGGTCTGGAGTGTGTCACTCAGTTGGAGAGTGACAGGAGCCGAGAAGTGTGCCACATTTGCTTCACTATAGCCAAATTTTCCCCTGGCACTGTCTCGGGGCGCGGACCACGCCTGTCTGCGGCATGCCATGTCAAATACATGTCAAATACATACACGGCCCTGTCAACCCCAGTCATGTCCCTGCTATCCCCCAGACACTAAACCCTCAACCTTTTAACCACCACAAGGCATCCAAAGTCTTGAGTATTACCCCCTAGTTACCAGACTTTCTACCCCCAGTTTAGGGTCCCATTTCCCCTAGTCTCTAGCGGCCAGTCCCTGTAGCCTGGCTGGACCCAGACTCCCAGTCACCAGCAGCAGAGGAAAGGACACGTCACTGGGAGATTAACAACAGCAGCACTCTTTACTACCTCCATAAATCATGACTGTATGTGGCTGAGTAGCAGAACCTTGGTGGCTGTAAACGTAAAGACGAAGAGGGGTGGCAAGCGTTCGTTGGATTTGATTAAATTACATTTTCCGTACGTGCATACAGTCACACACAGATGTGCATATAAATCCATGCATGTACGTGCACACACACACGCACCAACACACACAGCTTGATTTTTGAGAAATTTGGGGAGTAAAAATGTTTGACCATTAAAAATCTTATTTTTCCAAACCCCTAACCCTAAATCTAATTCTAACCCTAACCCTAACCCTAACTCTAACTCTAACTCTAACCCTAACCCTTAACCTAACTTTAACCCTAACTCTAATCGTAACCTCAAAAACCCTAACATTAACCCCAAAACCCTAAACCTATCCATTAAGCTTAAAATAGCATTTTCATAAATTATGGACATGAAAAAAGTCCTGACTGTTCAAAAAAAGTTATTATTTTCCTACCTTGTCAGGACATTTGGGTGATTTGTTAGGACATTGTGGTAGGAAAACAAGTATACACACACACACACACACACACACACACACACACACACACACACACACACACACACACACACACACACACACACACACACACACACACACGCGCGCGCGCACACGCACACGCACACGCACACGCACACACACACACACACACACACACACACACACACACACACACACACACACGTATCAATGTTATATTACCAATGATGAATGAATCCCGAAACAAACAGGGGAGCATGAAAGTAAGCAAGCAGTAAACCACAACATAACCAACAGTGGCATATACTGCATAACAAGAGGAGGAAGAAGAGGGAGAAACTCTCGTTCTTTCTCCTTCTCCATACAGCGCCTTAATAACTCAGCATCTTGTTAAGCAGCAGGTCTTGCAGTGAGGTAGATTTACAGTCAATATTAAAGCTGTCCTGACTTCTCTCATGGGCTGTCATTAGGTATACACACAGACACCCACCCACCCACACAAACCCACGGAAAGAGGGAAAGAGGGAAAGAGGGAAAGAGAGAGAGAGGGAGAGGGAGAGAGGGAAAGAGGGAAAGAGAGAGAGAGAGAGAGAGAGAGAGAGAGAGAGAGAGAGAGAGAGAGAGAGAGAGAGAGAGAGAGAGAGAGAGAGAGAGAGGAAGAGAGAGAGAGAGAGAGAGAGAGAGAGAGAGAGAGAGAGAGAGAGAGAGAGAGAGAGAGAGAGAGAGAGAGAGATAGAGGAAGAGAGAGAGAGAGAGAGAGAGAGAGAAGCAGTGAGACGGAGACAGAGTATGTAAAATAATAATGAATTGTTCAATAAATAAAAGTACAAGACGTAAAAACAGCATGAGAGAATCTTGTCTGGTTTACAACTTGACTGTGATCTGCCACCTGTGGTACATATAGAATTCAATAACTGTACGGTCCATAACAGAGCTGAGTTGGGTGTAAAGGAGGGGTCACCATGTGATTGTCTCTGGGCTGTAAAGTAGTGCTGGCAGAGAGGAGGGAGAGAACAGGGCTCTGCTTTTAGTCCTGTGGCTCTGTTATGGTGTTTGTTTTCAACACTGACATGTCTCCAAGCTGACACACACACAGGCAGGAATGCAGACACACACATGCAGACACACACATGCAGACACACACACGGAGACATGCAGACACACACACGCACACACACACGCACACGCAGGATGTGTGTCTGTAATTTCATCCCAGTGTTGATTGTTCTGAGGTCTGAACAGAGGGACAGACTGGATGAGGGCCTGGTAAAGGTCAGACTATCAACTATAATGAGGTTGGTAAAGGTCAGACTATCAACTATAATGAGGTTGGTAAAGGTCAGACTATCAACTATAATGAGATTGGTAAAGGTCAGACTATCAACTATAATGAGGTTGGTAAAGGTCAGACTATCAACTATAATGAGGTTGGTAAAGGTCAGACTATCAACTATAATGAGGTTGGTAAAGGTCAGACTATAAACTATACTAAGGTAAAGGTCAGACTATCAACTATAATGAGGTTGGTAAAGGTCAGACTATCAACTATAATGAGATTGGTAAAGGTCAGACTATCAACTATAATGAGGTTGGTAAAGGTCAGACTATCAGCTACACTGAGTTTGGTAAAGATCAGACTACCAACTACACTGAGGTTGGTAAAGGTCAGACTATCAACTACATTGAGGTTGGTAAAAGACAGACTATCAACTACACTGAGGTTGGTAAAAGACAGACTATCAACTATACTGAGGTTGGTAAAAGACAGACTATCAACTACACTGAGGTTGGTAAAGGTCAGACAATCAACTATGATGAGGTTGGTAAAGGTCAGACTACCATCTACACTGAGGTTGGTAAAGGTCAGACTATCAACTATAATGTGGTTGGTAAAGGTCAGACTATCAACTATACTAAGGTTGGTAAAGGTCAGACTATCAACTATACTGAGGTTGGTAAAGGTCAGACTATCAACTATAATGAGGTTGGTAAAGGTCAGACTATCAACTATACTAAGGTTGGTAAAGGTCAGACTATCAACTATA
>NW_025746683.1:0-82500 GCF_021184085.1 Oncorhynchus gorbuscha
CACGAACCGGCTCAAAGCCCGTAACAAAGGGAGACAACGTGGAGATAAGGAGTAACAAAAGATATATTTATTAACTAAAGCAACTAAGGAAAATATCCAATGGTGTGTGTAATCAGTAGTCCGTAGTGTAAGTGAGTGTTTTGCATGCATGAATGTGATGATGCAGGGTGTTGAAAGGTGCCAAAGCACACAAACAAAAGGCCACCAAGAACCACACCACAATCTACAACAGGTGTCTGCATGGAGAGAGTCTCCTCCATGAATGTTGAAGAGGTCTATTTATCCTGGGAGACACCTGGCCCAGGTGTTTCCCATGTAGCTGACGACCCTCTCAACTCCGCCCACCGGCATCCTAATAAGGAAACAAGAACAAAGACAGAATACGGCAGACAGAGTGGGAGGGTCGTCACATTCCCCCATAAAACCGGGGACCAACAAGGACCCCGGAACAACATACCAGCCTCCCGCGCCCCAAATTGACACAGGCCTCTGCGTCCCAAATTGACACAGGCCTCATGCCCCAAATTGACACAGGCCTCTGCGTCCCAAATTGACACAGGCCTGCGCCCCAAATTGACACAGGTGCGTCCCAAATTGACACAGGCCTCTGCGTCCCAAATTGACACAGGCCTCTGCGTCCCAAATTGACACAGGCCTCTGCGTCCCAAATTGACACAGGCCTCTGCGTCCCAAATTGACACAGGCCTCTGCGTCCCAAATTGACACAGGCCTCTGTGCCCCAAATTGATGAGGGTTTACGTGTTCACACTTACAATTTGCCCCAGCCAACCTCCTCCCCAGACCTCAGCAACCTTCGCACAGGAAGCAACATTTAAGAGGAAAGAAAACAAGACCAGGAGGGAGCAGACAGGACAGAGAGAACATGACAATACGAAACAATGGTCAGTCACGTAAACATTAGGAACAGGGCGCACGAGAGAGCGCATCAGCAATCACGTTTTCAGTCCCCCGGATGTGCCTCACATCTAGATGGAATGATTGTAAAAATAAACACCATCGCATTATCCTCTGGTTTGGACACATCATGGACCTCAAAAAAGTGAGGGGGTTATGGTCGGTGTAGACCACAATAGGTACTACCCCGACCCGACATACACTTCGAAGTGTTGTAGCGCCCAAATGAGTGCTAGCGCTTCCTTTTCAATAACCGAATAGTTCAACTGATAATCGTTAAACTTTTTAGAAAAGAAACTAACAGGCTTCTCAATCCCAGACACATCTGCTTGCAGCAAAACTGCACCTGCCCCCACATGACTAGCATCCACCTGCAAGGTAAATGACAAATCCATGCGAGGAGCAGCCAGCACTGGAGTTGAGGTAAGCAACCTCTTTGAATCTTCAAAAGCGTGTTGACAACGAGTAGACCAAACGTAAACAGCCTTAGCTTTCAGCATATCTGTCAAGGGAGCGACCACAGTAGAGAAGTTATTACAAAACTACGGTAATAACCAATCATGCCCAAGAAACGCATCAGTTCCTTTTTAGTAGTTGGTGGTGGAAAAGCATCAATAGCCACCACTTTAGCCCGAACAGGACGCACTTCACCCTGCCCAACCACTTTTCCAAGGTATGTAACGGTCGCCTGAGCAAACTCACATTTTGCCAGATTGATTGTGAGGCGACCTGCAGCCAGACGTTCAAACAAGGCTTGAATACGGGACAGATGTTCTTCCCAAGTATCTGCATAGATCACTACATCGTCCAAATAAACAGCGCACCCGGTCAGACCGGCGACAACCCTGTTCATAAGTCGCTGAAAAGTGGCAGGTGCATTGCGCAGACCGAAACTCATAACTGAATACGAGTACAGACCAAAGGGTGTAATAAAGGCAGAGATTTCACGTGCCCTACTCGTCAGTGGCACCTGCCAATAGCCTTTTAACAGGTCAAATTTGCTCACAAACTTAGCTGCACCGACTTGATCAACACAGTCCTCCATCCGAGGAAGAGGAAATGAATCTGGCTTTGTGACACTGTTTACCTTACGGTAGTCCGTACAAAAACGGTTTGTTCCATCCGGTTTACTGACCAAGATACAGGGAGAAGCCCAACTGGAGAAAGAAGGCTCTGCTATCTTACTCTCCAGCATGTACTTGACCTCAGCATCCAGACAACGTAGTTTCTCTGAAGAAACTCTATAGAACCGCTGACGAATGGGGTCAGCACCTCCAATGTCAATATCATGTTCTATTAAGTTTGTACGTGTAGGTGTATCAGAAAATAAACCTGGAAATCTCTGAATCAGACCAACCATCTCTTTCCGCTCATCAACAGGTAGGTGAGTGAGAAGACTGTCTAAAATATCCAGTGTTTCTGAATTTTTCAATCTACCCTGCAATATACAATCGTCAGGACCAGGAACATCTTCCTCCTCATGCACAGATCTAGCACGACAAGAACCCAAGGAAACAACGGTATCAGCCAAAAGAACAGGTTTACCGTCCTCTGTAGAATCCCACTGTTCAGTCTCAGAGGAACGTGCATAATAGGGTTTTAACAGATTTACATGGCACAGCTGGTGTGCTTTCCTCCGTTCTGGAGTGGCAACTAGATAATTTTGCTCAGTGTACTGGCGCACCACTGTATATGGACCTTGAAACTTGGCTTGAAAAGGAGAACCAACAATTGGCAGCAGAGCAAGAACCTGGTCACCTGGACTAAAGTGACGAGGCTCAGTTCGGCGATCAAATATGCCCTTCATCCTATCCTGTGAAGATGATAACTTCTCTTTAGCCATTTCACCAGCGGCATACAGCCGTCGCCGGAAATCACACACATACGAACACAGGGACTGAGGAGGCTCGGGAGACTTCCAGTCATCCTGGAGAACAGATAAAAGTCCACGCACCCTATGTCCAAACACAAGGTCATTTGGACTGAAACCTGTGCTCTCCTGTGAAACTTCCCTAGCGGCTAACAGTAACCAAGGCAACCCCTCCTCCCAATCCTTATCCATCTCAGTACAATAAGCTCTCAACAAAGACTTAAGTGTTTGATGGAAACGTTCCAGTGCTCCTTGACTTTGCGCGTGATAGGCGCTAGACACATTGTGTTTAATATGGAGCTGTTGAAGAACCTGACCAAACAGATTAGAGGTAAAATTAGATCCTTGATCACTCTGAATGACCTTAGGGATTCCAAACAATGAGAGAAACTGAGTCAAAGCTTTTAACACCGATTTAGTCGTGATAGATCGGAGAGGATAGGCAGCAGGAAACCTAGTGGTCTGACACATCACAGTGAACAGGTAACTGCTACCCTTTTAGAACGAGGCAGAGGACCCACACAGTCAATAATCAGATACTCAAAAGGTTGGCTGAGTACAGGAATAGGAAACAATGGTACTGGTTTAATAGCTTGATTAGGCTTACCAGTTAATTGACAGGTGTGACAAGTTTTGATAAAATCAGAAACATCCTCTTTAATCTAGGCCAAAAGAAATGTCTTAATATGCGATTGTAGGTTTTCCTCACCCCCATATGTCCAGCAACGTCACTGTGAGAAGTTTCCAACACCAACTCACGAAGCTTAACTGGTACAACAACCTGACTAATTGCCTCCCCCAGAAAAACACTATCATGAGACACCCACTTTCTCATCAGGACATCCTCTTGGAGAAAATAGCCATGGGCGACATCTCCCAACTGTTCTATAGGCACAATTTGATCACGCAACTCTTCCAACGTGGGGTCATCCCGTTGAGCATTGATTAGATCTGAGCGGGTTACAGATAACGGGATAACAGGGAAAACAGTGACATACTTTGTATTATTATCATTAGTCGGCGCAGTGACTAGTTCGCCACGGCTCATAGAACGTGTCACTGCACACGCAGAGAACACCTCTGGGAAACTCTGTACACTCTCATCAGGAATCCCAACAAATGACGGCTTAGTGGAAACCACTAGAGATGGAAACACAACTGGCCATACACGCTCACCTGCTAAGTTATTCCCAAGGATAACGTCGATACCCTCAATAGGCAACGAAGGACGCACCCCCACAACAACTTCACCCTTCACCAGCCCACAATCCAACATCAGTTTATGCAATGGAACTGACAGAGTGTTCAAACCTATTCCCTAATTAGAACACTATTCCCCGAATCAGTCTCAGCAGAAAAGGGTAACACAGACTCCAACACAAATGATTCAGAGGCACCTGTGTCTCTCAGGATCTTCACTGGCACTAGGTCTTTACTTCCTAACATAGACACAAAACCTTCTGTAATGAAAGGTAAATAGTCTGGATCAATATGGACTTTCACATTCTCCTGGGCCTGAGGAAATGAGTCAAGAATGAACTGATGTGGAACAGGTGCAGCTAACGCAGCAGGCTTAGATTTAGCGTAAGCACCCTTTGACCTGAGAAGTGGACATTCGTTTTTCCAATGACCTGAACCTTGACAGTAGTGACACTCCTGCCCAAAGTCAGCCTTACCATGGGAGTCAGGTTCAACCCTAGTTGAATAGAACTCTGCCCGAGAATCAAAGTATCTCGGTGAGCGAAGCCCAAATCTATCCGAACGCCCCCACTCTTTCCGAATACGGGGTTTTGCAAAGACACTTTTGTGAGTCAACACATACTCGTCCGCCAAAACCGCAGCTTCAGCAACATTCTTTACTTTCTGTTCATTAATATAAGTGGCAATACGATCAGGAATTGTGTCCTTAAATTGCTCTAACATAATCAGATCACACAGCCCTTGGAAAGTCACAACTGCAGAGGCAGAACACCAGCGATTAAACTGTAAAGATAACTGTCGCGCAAACTCAACATGAGTCTGGTTATCGTCCCTTTTTAAAGTTCTAAATCGTTGGCGGTAAGCCTCAGGGACCAATTCATAAATCTGTAACACAGCTGTTTTAACTTTATCATAACTGGCACTGTCGTGTACACTAAGAGCTGAATATGCTTCCTGCGCTTTACCAGTCAGCACACACTGCAACATTAAAGTGCGGTCAGAATCAGGCCAACTCCTAGCGTTAGCAACCCGCTCAAACAACGAAAAGAATGTCTCGGGGTCCCTTTCATTAAACCGAGGCAATAACCGCAAGTTCCCAACAATATCAAATGTCTCTGGGGCACGACCAAAAGCGGAACTACCCCTAGGTAAATCTGGGTCACCTTCCCAAAACAAACTCTCCCTGAGATCTTTCCTTCCCTAACCAACTCTATACGTTCTTGTTGCAACTTGATTTTAGCACGCTCCATATATTGTTTAAATGCCAATTCCTTTTCATATTTCACACGATCATGCTCTAGCTTCTCACGATCATGCTGCCGATCATGCTCTAGCTTCTCACGATCATGCTCTAGCTGTAACAAAAGCAGTTCTTTCTGCTGTTCAAAAAGAAGGCTACTAGGACTAACCGATGGAATGGCCATTGTAACGTTATGGGGAGACAACAAATCCTCAGCAGAGGCTGGCCCGGTGGTAACTTCAAGAATACCACTCTCCATCAGATTGGCTTTCAATATCAACCTAATAGAATTCTTTAGACGTTTATCACTAATCTCAACCTTGTAGTGTTCCGCGACCTTCAACAGCTGTTCTTTAGTACCTAAATCTAACAATTCCTCTGATGGAGAGCGAATGAACTTATCTACATAAGACGCCATAATCACACAAAAAAAAAAATTCTCGCTCTTCCCTTCTGCTGAGCACACCAGAACACAACCCGAGAATTGACAATCACCCTGAGCACCACAGAAGAGAGATGAGATATGGAGCTTCCCCAAAACCTACAATAACTCAACCCTAGTCTTCGTGCAGATTTGCGGTGGGAATTTACGCACTGTAGCCCGCTGGCAAGGAAATAGAACTCCCCAGCATGCTGGCAAATTCCACCAAGCCACGGATGTGCCCCCGAGACAACTGCTCAGTCCACAGACACCACACAAAAATAACAAACATTAACCATGCCCAACATATTCCAAAAAATGAAACACGTCGCTAAACCTATCAGGGGAAAAAGGCTATAGCTCCGGGTAGCAAGTTCCACTACCCTACACAAATCTCCTACCGAGGTACACAGCCGATTTACTCACCTCCTCAGACTGACTTCCCAACAGAAAGTAGAACAAGAGTTTCCAGGCTAGGCAAGGCCTAGAAACTAACCATTATACTCTCTCCAACGCAGCACACAAACCAAACAACAAAGGCAACCAATACTGGGCCGATCACACTCAAACACCATATTCAAACCAAACACGTACCTCCACGGTCTCCCAAACCAATAGTTCAAAGATCCCGGACGAGCCCCCACTTGTCACGAACCGGCTCAAAGCCCGTAACAAAGGGAGACAACGTGGAGATAAGGAGTAACAAAAGATATATTTATTAACTAAAGCAACTAAGGAAAATATCCAATGGTGTGTGTAATCAGTAGTCCGTAGTGTAAGTGAGTGTTTTGCATGCATGAATGTGATAATGCAGGGTGTTGAAAGGTGCCAAAGCACACAAACAAAAGGCCACCAAGAACCACACCACAATCTACAACAGGTGTCTGCATGGAGAGAGTCTCCTCCATGAATGTTGAAGAGGTCTATTTATCCTGGGAGACACCTGGCCCAGGTGTTTCCCATGTAGCTGACGACCCTCTCAACTCCGCCCACCGGCATCCTAATAAGGAAACAAGAACAAAGACAGAATACGGCAGACAGAGTGGGAGGGTCGTCACATATGTATATACTGTATTTTATACTATCTATTCTATGACGCTCTGTCATAAGATGTGTGTATTTGGTAGTTGGTGGGGAATTGTTAGATTACTTGTTAGATTTGTGTGTATAAGGTAGTTGTTGTGGAATTGTAAGATTACTTGTTAGATTTGTGTGTATTGGGTAGTTGTTGTGGAATTGTAAGATTACTTGTTAGATATTACTGCACTGTCGGAACTAGAAGCACAAGCATTTCGCTGCACCCGCAATAACATCTGCTAACCCTGTGTAGTGGTTAGAGTGTGGGGACGGCAGGGTGGCCTAGTGGTTAGAGTGTGGGGACGGCAGGGTGGCCTAGTGGTTAGAGTGTGGGGACGGCAGGGTGGCCTAGTGGTTAGAGTGTGGGGACGGCAGGGTGGCCTAGTGGTTAGAGTGTAGGGACGGCAGGGTGGCCTACTGGTTAGAGTGTAGGGACGGCAGGGTGGCCTACTGGTTAGAGTGTAGGGACGGCAGGGTGGCCTACTGGTTAGAGTGTAGGGACGGCAGGGTGGCCTCGTGGTTAGAGTGTAGGGACGGCAGGGTGGCCTAGTGGTTAGAGTGTAGGGACGGCAGGGTGGCCTAGTGGTTAGAGTGTAGGGACGGCAGGTAGCCTAGTGGTTAGAGTGTAGGGACGGCAGGGTGGCCTAGTGGTTAGATTGTAGGGGCGGCAGGGTAGCCTAGTGGTTAGAGTGTAGGGACGGCAGGGTAGCCTAGTGGTTAGAGTGTAGGGGCGGCAGGGTGGCCTAGTGGTTAGAGTGTAGGGACGGCAGGGTGGCCTAGTGGTTAAGAGCGTTGGACTAGTAACCGGAAGGCTGCAAGTTCAAACCCCCGAGCTGACAAGGTACAAATCTGTCGTTCTGCCCCTGAACAGGCAGTTAACCCACTGTTCCTAGGCCGTCATTGAAAATAAGAATTTGTTCTTAACTGACTTGCCTAGTTAAATAAAAGGTAAAAAAATAAATACAGCATCAGTTTTTATCCAAAGCGACAACCGTAAATCACAGTCCACAGACGCTGAGAGGTGTTGGTCCCATTGGGACATGGCTACGCAGCTAGGAGACCATCATCCGCGGGACCACGCACCTCCCGAACGTGCACCTCCCCAAAAATCCCAACCAACAACTTTCCGGTACACGTCCTCTATTCAATGGAATGTTTGGAATGTGTTGACAGTTGGAGAAATTGCTTGAGCTGCGCTGAGAACTCAAAAAGTATGAAAGACAACAGTCCAATATTCTAGAACACTGCTGTGTCAATATGGCGTCCAAATGTGGTACTCTGATAGACCCTTTACAGTCCTGCACGCTTACATTTTACCTATGGGTGGCCACAGAGGGAATCGAACCCACAGCCAAGGTGTAAACTGGGTGGTACAGGACCTGCTGTGAGTGTAGGTGATGTCTCCTCGAGGGTTGATGTTGATCTTCCCTGGGATGCAGGAGATCTTCCGCTCTGTGTCCTTGGTCAGCAGTTTCAGGCACAGACCACACCTGGGAAAGACAAGTTGCAGTTCAGTGGTCAGGCGAGGTTAACATGAGGTCGCATTCATTGGGAACCAAACAGACTAAACAGGTAAGGATCTGGACCTACACTTGGCCAGTAAGAAACGCTCATATTTCGTTTTGTGATGCAAAAGGTTTTCTGTTGTGTGTCCAAATGAATAAGACCAATGACAGACAGCCGGACGCGCATCCCAGAGCTGCCACACACCTGTACAGAGTTGCTGCGTTGCCTGGGGAGTCCCGGTTCTTATAGTCAGGATCGAAGAGATTGACACTCCACCTCAATTTTCTTCTGGAATAACTTACTGAGGAAAGGGAGAAAAGAAAGGGTGTTGGCTGAAGCAGAATGATCCGTCTCCCAGGACAACATCACTAGGTCTACCTTTTGAACTTGTCTTTTCTGTCCGTGATGTCGTCTGCCTCGTTGTGGCTGAAGAGCTCAGACATGTCCGCTGCCAGGTTACTGTTGATGCAGTTCATGTTGCAGGGTGTGGCCACGATGGCACTCATGTGCTTGTGACAGTACTGGATGCACTCCTCCACCTATGAGAGGTCAACATGTGACTGAATACTCTCCTCCACCTATGAGAGGTCAACATGTGACTGAATGCACTCCTCCACCTATGAGAGGTCAACATGTGACTGAATACACTCCTCCACCTATGAGAGGTCAACATGTGACTGAATACTCTCCTCCACCTATGAGAGGTCAACATGTGACAGTACAGTATACAACTAAAAGACAGGTTGACATAATTAGGTCATTGAGTTTGTTCAATGCCACAGGAAGTCCTGTGTCACTTGCAATAAAAGTAACATGTTACACTTCTAAAAACAACTGTAACGGTAACCATGCAACAGGAAGTGAAGCGTTCCAAAGACCCTTCATTTTCTGTAACCATGCAACAGGATGTGAAGCGTTCCAAAGAATCTTCATTTTCTGTAACCATGCAACAGGAAGTGAAGCGTTCCAAAGTCCCTTCATTTTCTGTAACCATGCAACAGGAAGTGAAGCGTTCCAAAGGCCATTCATTTTCTGTAACCATGCAACAGGAAGTGGAGCGTTCCAAAGACCCAGTTTTCTGTAACCATGCAACAGGAAGTGAAGCGTTCCAAAGACCCTTCGTTTTCTGTAACCATGCAACAGGAAGTGGAGCGTTCCAAAGGCCCTTCGTTTTCTGTTTCAGACTAAAGTGAAGAGAGAAGCCTATTAGCTGATTGGTTTTCTGTTTTGTTCATGAGTGCTATTTTATTCAATGACCAACAAGAGCTTGCTGGTTCATTTACTGTAGCAGAGAGGAAGAGGCGAAGCGAGAGGTTTCACTCCTCGCCAAAAATCAGTCCAACATATTTTATTTTGTTGTAAAAGGTTCCCAATAGCCTTTTCCCCAACCTCAGTTCAACCACTTTGCGTTCGTTTTTCAACTACAACAGAAAACCAGGGCCCCCGAAACGTACGGTACATTGGAACCGCCATAGCAACCCCAGCTCCCGCCATTACAACACTTACTAACGTGTCCATCTTCAAGAACTCGGAGGAGATGAGGATTGAGATCACATTGCTGGGCTCTGTAACCACACAACCAACAAACACCACGTACACAACCAATGTTAACACACAACCAACAAACACCACGTAAACAACCGATGTTAACGCACAACCAACAAACACCACGTACACAACCAACAAACACCACGTACACAACAACAAACACCACGTACACAACCAACAAACACCACGTACACAACCAACAAACACCACATACACAACCAACAAACACCACGTACACAACCAACAAACACCACATACACAACCAACAAACACCACGTACACAACCAACAAAACCGATACACAACCAACAAACACCACGTTAATGTTCACACAACCAACAAACACCACGTACACAACCAACAAACACCACGTACACAACCAACAAACACCACACACACAACCAACAAACACCACGTACACAACCAACAAACACCACATACACAACCAACAAACACCACATACACACAACCAACAAACACCACGTACACAACCAACAAACACCACGTACACAACCGATGTTAACACACAACCAACAAACACCACGTACACAACCAACAAACACCACGTACACAACCAACAAACACCACGTACACAACCAACAAACATCACGTACACAACCAATGTTAACACACAACCAACAAACACCACATACTGGCCAAACACACTGACAGGCCAACCAACAAACACCACGTACACAACCAACAAACACCACGTACACAACCAACAAACACACAACCGATGTTAACACACAACCAACAAACACCACGTACACAACCGATGTTAACACACAACCAACAAACACCACGTACACAACCGATGTTAACACACAACCAACAAACACCACGTACACAACCAACAAACACCACGTACACAACCAACAAACACCACACACACAACCAACAAACACCACGTACACAACCAACAAACACCACATACACAACCAACAAACACCACATACACACAACCAACAAACACCACGTACACAACCAACAAACACCACGTACACAACCGATGTTAACACACAACCAACAAACACCACGTACACAACCAACAAACACCACGTACACAACCAACAAACACCACGTACACAACCAACAAACATCACGTACACAACCAATGTTAACACACAACCAACAAACACCACATACTGGCCAAACACACTGACAGGGTACACAACCAACAAACACCACGTACACAACCAACAAACACCACGTACACAACCGATGTTAACACACAACCAACAAACAAACACCCGATGTTAACACACAACCAACAAACACCACGTACACAACCAACAAACACCACGTACACAACCGATGTTAACACACAACCAACAAACACCACGTACACAACCGATGTTAACACACAACCAACAAACACCACGTACACACAACCAACAAACACCACGTAACCAACCAACAAACACCACGTACACAACCGATGTTAACACACAACCAACAAACACCACTACACAACCGATGTTAACACACAACCAACAAACACCACGTACACAACCAATGTTAACACACAACCAACAAACACCACATACTGGCCAAACACACTGACAGGCCAACCAACAAACACCACGTACACAACCAACAAACACCACGTACACAACCAACAAACACCACGTACACAACCAACAAACACCATGTACACAACCAACAAACACCACGTACACAACCAACAAACACCACGTACACAACCGATGTTAACACACAACCAACAAGCACACCGCTATTAGTGACCACATCCCTGTCGTCTCCATGGTGATCATTTGCCACGCCCAGGTAAGTGATGGTATGGTACTGTACAGGCATCGGTGTATGTAGCTACAGTACGTCTGATGCGAGAGCAGATATTCAACTCTTTACCGAGCTTGGGTTTGTCATGGTTGCCATCGACGGCCATTTTGTGCCTCTTGACGTAGTTCATGAGCCAGTCGAAGATCTGCACGTCACAGTGCACAGAGATGTCCACCTCCTCCCAGCGCTGGGTGTCAACAGAGAGGTACTCAGCAAAGTAACGCATCTCGTTGATCAGAAGGTCACGGGGACACATGAAGTCCTGCTTCAGGTTCTTAGCCTCGTCACACACGTGGATCACCATATTGGGCCTGCGTGGGGAGAGAGATACAGACAGGCAGACAGGCAGGCAGACAGACAGACAGGCAGACAGACAGGCAGGCAGACAGGCAGACAGGCAGACAGGCAGGCAGACAGGCAGGCAGACAGGCAGGCAGACACACACAGAGACAGAGAGGAATAACTCTTGATTTTTGTATTAGAGTACATTTGAGTATTTGTTAGCAGACTAAGTTCTTGATTTTGCTCTATGAAACTCTTTGATCACCTTGACATGAGCTGGACTGGTTAACAGTGTATTTCTGTTTGACGGTAGTTAGACCAGGCACTCACCCTTTCCCCTCCTGGGGCTTCTCGCCCTCCTCTGCAGACTCCCTGCTCTCCTTCTCCACCGAGCTTCCTCTGGAAGGGTTCACCGCCAGGCCTGGGGAGTGGAGACACCAAACAAGACTGTGGACTAACCCTGACCCTGAACTAAAGCCTCGATATTCAGACATGATGAGTCTTCAGGTCTTACTGCCTGCTACATTGGACGCAGAACTTTAGCATCTGACTGGCTGCATCACCTCTTGGTATGGAAACTGCACCGCCCTCGATCACAAGGACGCTACAGAGGGTGGTGCTGTCATCCAGGACCTATATACCCCAGCCCATAGACTGTTCTCTCTGCTACAGAGGGTGGTGCTGCCATCCAGGACCTATATACCCCAGCCCATAGACTGTTCTGCTCTGACCTATATACCCCAGCCCATAGACTGTTTCTCTGTACAGAGGGGTGCTGCCATCCAGCACCTATATACCCCAGCCCATAGACTGTTCTCTCTGCTACAGAGGGTGGTGCTGCCATCCAGCACCTATATACCCCAGCCCATAGACTGTTCTCTCTGCTACAGAGGGTGGTGCTGCCATCCAGCACCTATATACCCCAGCCCATAGACTGTTCTCTCTGCTACAGAGGGTGGTGCTGCCATCCAGGACCTATACCCCAGCCCATAGACTGTTCTCTCTGCTACAGAGGGTGGTGCTGCCATCCAGGACCTATATACCCCAGCCCATAGACTGTTCTCTCTGCTACAGAGGGTGGTGCTGCCATCCAGGACCTATATACCCCAGCCCATAGACTGTTCTCTCTGCTACAGAGGGTGGTGCTGCCATCCAGGACCTATATACCCCAGCCCATAGACTGCTCTCTGCTACAGAGGGTGGTGCTGCCATCCAGGACCTATATACCCCAGCCCATAGACTGCTCTCTCTGCTACAGAGGGTGGTGCTGCCATCCAGCACCATAGACTGTTCTCTCTGCTACAGATATCCAGCACCAGCCCATAGACTGTTCTCTCTGCTACAGAGGGTGGTGCTGCCATCCAGGACCTATATACCCCAGCCCATAGACTGTTCTCTCTGCTACAGAGGGTGGTGCTGCCATCCAGGACCTATATACCCCAGCCCATAGACTGTTCTCTCTGCTACAGAGGGTGGTGCTGCCATCCAGGACCTATATACCCCAGCCCATAGACTGTTCTCTCTGCTACAGAGGGTGGTGCTGCCATCCAGGACCTATATACCCCAGCCCATAGACTGTTCTCTCTGCTACAGAGGGTGGTGCTGCCATCCAGGACCTATATACCCCAGCCCATAGACTGCTCTCTCTGCTACAGAGGGTGGTGCGCACGGCCCAGTACATCACTGGGGCTGAGCTCCCTGCCATCCAGGACCTATATACCTATATAGTCTCATTATTATAATACTACAGGCAGGCTGACCCTCAGCAGCTCCTATGTTAGACAGGCTGACACCCAGCAGCTCCTACGTTAGGCAGGCTGACCCTCAGCAGCTCCTACGTTAGGCAGGCTGACCCTCAGCAGCTCCTACGTTAGGCAGGCTGACCCCCAGCAGCTCCTACGTTAGGCAGGCTGACCCCCAGCAGCTCCTACGTTAGGCAGGCTGACCCTCAGCAGCTCCTACGTTAGGCAGGCTGACCCTCAGCAGCTCCTACGTTAGGCAGGCTGACCCTCAGCAGCTCCTACGTTAGGCAGGCTGACCCCCAGCAGCTCCTACATTAGGCAGGCTGACCCCCAGCAGTTCCTACGTTAGACAGGCTGACCCCCAGCAGCTCCTACGTTAGACAGGCTGACCCTCAGCAGCTCCTACGTTAGACAGGCTGACCCCCAGCAGCTCCTACGTTAGACAGGCTGACCCCCAGCAGCTCCTACGTTAGACAGGCTGACCCTCAGCAGCTCCTACATTAGGCAGGCTGACCCCCAGCAGCTCCTACATTAGACAGGCTCATCATCACAGACATAGTTCCCCAGACCACTACAGAAGCACTAGCACATCAACACCAGTCAGCCTCACCCGTCCCTGAGATGGAGCTCTGATTGGTCCGCGTCTCCCCCACCTCTCCCGTGGTGTCCAATAGTGTGGATTTGATGTAGTCCACAGGGGAGGAGCCTCCTGCCGTCAGCGCGTTGCATTGGTCGTCCACGTGATGGAACCCTCCGGTGCTCTTTAGCTCCTCGAACCTCTGCGCACACTGAAGGTAGGCACGACAATCACCATGGCAACCATGTCACTGCTATTCCATAATAACAACAACAACCCTCAGACCACATCATCTGGGTTCCGGTAACCCCAGGACAACATTCAACAGCAGTCCAAACTCAACTAAGTTACAGTACAGCTGACAACAGAGATTGGTGGGCGTTTCTATGTATCATGTGACACACGAGTACAAGTGCAATGGAAATGTGTTTCTGGCCATATCCCAACTCCCCCTGGAACAGACGTGGACCGTGGGGTCATATCCCAACTCCCCCTGGAACAGACGTGGACCGTGGGGTCATATCCCAACTCCCCCTGGAACAGACGTGGACCGTGGGGTCATATCCCAACTCCCCTGGAACAGACGTGGACCGTGGGGTCATATCCCAACTCCCCCTGGAACAGACGTGGACCGTGGGGTCATATCCCAACTCCCCCTGGAACAGACGTGGACCGTGGGGTCATATCCCAACTCCCCCTGGAACAGACGTGGACCGTGGGGTCATATCCCAACTCCCCCTGGAACAGACGTGGACCGTGGGGTCATATCCCAACTCCCCTTGGAACAGACGTGGACCGTGGGGTCATATCCCAACTCCCCCTGGAACAGACGTGGACCGTGGGGTCATATCCCAACTCCCCCTGGAACAGACGTGGACCGTGGGGTCAAGTCTAGGGTCACCATTTTCCAGCGTCCCTGGAGCAATTGCGGTTAAAGTGCCTTGCTGAAGAGCACAGCGGCAGATTGTTCACCTTGTCGGCTCTAGGATTCCAAATTTAGATTACAGGCTCAAAACTCTTACCTCGAGGCTACCCGTCACGCCAAACAGAGACCATAGGGAGTTGGTAAGACCACTCAGACAGATCTCAGACCAGGCTAATAGCCTTTTACGATCTCTCCTTAGTGGGAGCAGTGGTTAGCAAGCTTGCCTACAGACTGGGAGACCCGGGTTCGCACTGTAGCCGTTAGCTACTATAGTTTCAATCAATCACTATGTTTATTGCAGTGCATGTAGAGCTTACCTCCTTGGGTGTGAAGCCAGGGACCAGCATGGCCACGTTGTCCCAGTTGATGGGCTGTGGAACGCTCCAGAGAGAGCTCAGCACCATGTCCAGGACCAGGAGGTTGTTTTCATTGGGAAAGTTGTTGTTCAGGGTGCAGTAACGACTCATGTCTGTCAGCAGGTAAGGGTGAGAGATCAAAGTTGACTCAGTGATATGACATTATCATACATTATTACGTCTGAAGGGTGAGAGATCAGAGCATTATTCTGTTAAAGGTAGACTCAGTGATATGACATTATCATACATTATTACGTCTGAAGGGTGAGAGATCAGAGCATTATTCTGTTAAAGGTAGACTCAGTGATATGACATTATCATACATTATTACGTCTGAAGGGTGAGAGATCAGAGCATTATTCTGTTAAAGGTACTCAGTGATATGACATTATCATACATTATTACGTCTGAAGGGTGAGAGATCAGAGCATTATTCTGTTAAAGGTACTCAGTGATATGACATTATCATACATTATTACGTCTGAAGGGTGAGAGATCAGAGCATTATTCTGTTAAAGGTACTCAGTGATATGACATTATCATACATTATTACGTCTGAAGGGTGAGAGATCAGAGCATTATTCTGTTAAAGGTACTCAGTGATATGACATTATCATACATTATTACGTCTGAAGGGTGAGAGATCAGAGCATTATTCTGTTAAAGGTACTCAGTGATATGACATTATCATACATTATTACGTCTGAAGGGTGAGAGATCAGAGCATTATTCTGTTAAAGGTACTCAGTGATATGACATTATCATACATTATTACGTCTGAAGGGTGAGAGATCAGAGCATTATTCTGTTAAAGGTACTCAGTGATATGACACCATCATACATTATTACGTCTGAAGGGTGAGAGATCAGAGCATTATTCTGTTAAAGGTACTCAGTGATATGACATTATCATACATTATTACGTCTGAAGGGTGAGAGATCAGAGCATTATTCTGTTAAAGGTACTCAGTGATATGACATTATCATACATTATTACGTCTGAAGGGTGAGAGATCAGAGCATTATTCTGTTAAAGGTACTCAGTGATATGACATTATCATACATTATTACGTCTGAAGGGTGAGAGATCAGAGCATTATTCTGTTAAAGGTACTCAGTGATATGACATTATCATACATTATTACGTCTGAAGGGTGAGAGATCAGAGCATTATTCTGTTAAAGGTACTCAGTGATATGACATTATCATACATTATTACGTCTGAAGGGTGAGAGATCAGAGCATTATTCTGTTAAAGGTACTCAGTGATATGACATTATCATACATTATTACGTCTGAAGGGTGAGAGATCAGAGCATTATTCTGTTAAAGGTACTCAGTGATATGACATTATCATACATTATTACGTCTGAAGGGTGAGAGATCAGAGCATTATTCTGTTAAAGGTACTCAGTGATATGACATTATCATACATTATTACGTCTGAAGGGTGAGAGATCAGAGCATTATTCTGTTAAAGGTACTCAGTGATATGACATTAGCATACATTATTACGTCTGAAGGGTGAGAGATCAGAGCATTATTCTGTTAAAGGTACTCAGTGATATGACATTATCATACATTATTACGTCTGAAGGGTGAGAGATCAGAGCATTATTCTGTTAAAGGTACTCAGTGATATGACATTATCATACATTATTACGTCTGAAGGGTGAGAGATCAGAGCATTATTCTGTTAAAGGTACTCAGTGATATGACATTATCATACATTATTACGTCTGAAGGGTGAGAGATCAGAGCATTATTCTGTTAAAGGTACTCAGTGATATGACATTATCATACATTATTACGTCTGAAGGGTGAGAGATCAGAGCATTATTCTGTTAAAGGTACTCAGTGATATGACATTATCATACATTATTACATCTGAAGGGTGAGAGATCAGAGCATTATTCTGTTAAAGGTACTCAGTGATATGACATTATCATACATTATTACGTCTGAAGGGTGAGAGATCAGAGCATTATTCTGTTAAAGGTAGACTCAGTGATATGACATTATCATACATTATTACGTCTGAAGGGTGAGAGATCAGAGCATTATTCTGTTAAAGGTACTCAGTGATATGACATTATCATACATTATTACGTCTGAAGGGTGAGAGATCAGAGCATTATTCTGTTAAAGGTACTCAGTGATATGACATTATCATACATTATTACGTCTGAAGGGTGAGAGATCAGAGCATTATTCTGTTAAAGGTACTCAGTGATATGACATTATCATACATTATTACGTCTGAAGGGTGAGAGATCAGAGCATTATTCTGTTAAAGGTAGACTCAGTGATATGACATTATCATACATTATTACGTCTGAAGGGTGAGAGATCAGAGCATTATTCTGTTAAAGGTACTCAGTGATATGACATTATCATACATTATTACGTCTGAAGGGTGAGAGATCAGAGCATTATTCTGTTAAAGGTACTCAGTGATATGACATTATCATACATTATTACGTCTGAAGGGTGAGAGATCAGAGCATTATTCTGTTAAAGGTACTCAGTGATATGACATTATCATACATTATTACGTCTGAAGGGTGAGAGATCAGAGCATTATTCTGTTAAAGGTACTCAGTGATATGACATTATCATACATTATTACGTCTGAAGGGTGAGAGATCAGAGCATTATTCTGTTAAAGGTACTCAGTGATATGACATTATCATACATTATTACGTCTGAAGGGTGAGAGATCAGAGCATTATTCTGTTAAAGGTAGACTCAGTGATATGACATTATCATACATTATTACGTCTGAAGGGTGAGAGATCAGAGCATTATTCTGTTAAAGGTAGACTCAGTGATATGACATTATCATACATTATTACGTCTGAAGGGTGAGAGATCAGAGCATTATTCTGTTAAAGGTACTCAGTGATATGACATTATCATACATTATTACGTCTGAAGGGTGAGAGATCAGAGCATTATTCTGTTAAAGGTACTCAGTGATATGACATTATCATACATTATTACGTCTGAAGGGTGAGAGATCAGAGCATTATTCTGTTAAAGGTACTCAGTGATATGACATTATCATACATTATTACGTCTGAAGGGTGAGAGATCAGAGCATTATTCTGTTAAAGGTACTCAGTGATATGACATTATCATACATTATTACGTCTGAAGGGTGAGAGATCAGAGCATTATTCTGTTAAAGGTAGACTCAGTGATATGACATTATCATACATTATTACGTCTGAGGGGTGAGAGATCAGAGCATTATTCTGTTAAAGGTAGACTCAGTGATATGACACCATCATACATTATTACGTCTGAAGGGTGAGAGATCAGAGCATTATTCTGTTAAAGGTAGACTCAGTGATATGACATTATCATACATTATTACGTCTGAAGGGTGAGAGATCAGAGCATTATTCTGTTAAAGGTTAGACTCAGTGATATGACACCATCATACAAGGGTGGAGGCGACTTTATGCGCACAGGAAGCTGCGGTTTCTTCAATCGACAATAGTAAATGGGACGGTCTATAGATACATAAGAATAGCAAGAGCATGTATAGAAAGCCTTGACAACCCAACAGCATCTCTAAACCAAATTCTGGAATAGGCTTCTCCTACTTTGTCCCACCGTTGTCATTGAACAGCTGACTGTCAATGGCATACGCGGTGAACAGCGCACACACATTATCTTCTTGTAACAAGGATGGATTGTCGTCCCTTGGAAGGCCCCTTTGACTTGGAGTCTAACTTTCCAACCCAAATGTAATGGCATTTGTTTTTTTTTGTCAACAGCTTATTCTAGCAAGCTAGCTACCTATAGTGCACATCACTGTACTAGAAGCTAAATACGATACGTTTGTATTATAGTATCTAGTTGGCTGTACGGTTATCTTGCATCTTACTGATTCAATGATGATAGGACGTTCCGGTGTACCGTAGCCGTCATCCACGGTTAACGCTTAATGCTGCTACCGAGCTAGCGGCACTCTCTCTGCAGTATCATCCCGGGGACGAGTTGACGGACAGACAAGACAGTCAATCAGCATTGCATACGGGATGGAAACACCCTAAAACGCTCGGTAATGACGTTTAGATAACGAACCGCCGGTCGTTGTAACGTCGTCGTCGTCCCCAAACAGAATATTCTGTTGCGTTGATTCCGCTTCTTTTTCCGGTGCCGCAGTGCAGCAGCTGCGCGTCCCGGGTTGCTTAGCGACAGAAGGGCCCTTTTGGGATGAATCAAATGAAGGGAAATGACTTTGTATCCGGCAGGGTGGGTCACCACGTGTTTTTTGTTCCCCCCCAACAACTTTCCACAAATGTATTCAAAGCAAACTGAATAGACATATTGTTAAATTGACATATTGTTAAATTGACATATTGACATATTGTTAAATTGACATATTACACAAGTTGAGATCTATCGAATAGCAGCACTGTAGAAACTATTACACTCAACTGAACGACTTGATTAGTGTAGTGTTAGCTAGCTACATAGTTGTCTTTGCTGTCTACGTATCCAAGATAATTGTGTAGTTTAGAGCGTGTAGTCTTAGAGTGATTATCTTAATTTACCGAGGTTAGCTAGCCAGCTATTTGTCGTCCTTAACGTAGGAGACTCTGCTAGCTAGCCAACAGCTAGCCAACGTCTACTGAATAGAACTTCCGCACTCAACAACCCGGTCGCATTCCGCTTCGCTCCACAGGTAGTATCACATTTTTCATTTCATTTCTTTACAGCACAACGGTTTGATTTGTTTGATCGTAGCTAGCTACATAGCTAGCTACATAGCCGTCTGTGTATCAAAGATAATTGTGTAGTCTAGAGCGATTTTCTAGGTTAGCTAGCCAGCTATTGTCGTTCTTTTAACGCAACGTAACGTAATCAACACTGCTAGCTAGCCAGCTAGCCCCGAATAGCAGCACTGTATAAACTATTACACTCAACGGAACGACTTGATTAGTGTAGTGTCAACAACGCAGCCACTGCCAGCTAGCCTACAAAGTCAACAACGCAGCCACTGCCAGCTAGCCTACTTCAGCAGTATTGTATCATTTTAATCATTTTAGTCAATAAGATTCTTGCTACGTAAGCTTAACTTTCTGAACATTCGAGACGTGTAGTCCACTTGTCATTCCAATCTCCTTGCATTAGCGTAGCCTCTTCTGTAGCCTGTCAACTATGTGTCTGTCTATCCCTGTTCTCTCCTCTCTGCACATACCATACAAACGCTCCACACCGCGTGGCCGCTGCCACCCTAATCTGGTGGTCCCAGCGCGCACGACCCACGTGGAGTTCCAGGTCTCCGGTAGCCTCTGGAACTGCCGATCTGCGGCCAACAAGGCAGAGTTCATCTCAGCCTATGCCTCCCTCCAGTCCCTCGACTTCTTGGCACTGACAGAAACATGGATCACCACAGATAACACTGCTACTCCTACTGCTCTCTCTTCGTCCGCCCACGTGTTCTCGCACACCCCGAGAGCTTCTGGTCAGCGGGGTGGTGGCATCGGGATCCTTATCTCTCCCAAGTGGTCATTCTCTCTTTCTCCCCTTACCCATCTGTCTATCGCCTCCTTTGAATTTCATGCTGTCACAGTTACCAGCCCTTTCAAGCTTAACATCCTTATCATTTATCGCCCTCCAGGTCCCCTCGGAGAGTTCATCAATGAGCTTGATGCATTGATAAGCTCCTTTCCTGAGGACGGCTCACCTCTCACAGTTCTGGGCGACTTTAACCTCCCCACGTCTACCTTTGACTCATTCCTCTCTGCCTCCTTCTTTCCACTCCTCTCCTCTTTTGACCTCACCCTCTCACCTTCCCCCTACTCACAAGGCAGGCAATACGCTCGACCTCATCTTTACTAGATGCTGTTCTTCCACTAACCTCATTGCAACTCCCCTCCAAGTCTCCGACCACTACCTTGTATCCTTTTCCCTCTCGCTCTCATCCAACACTTCCCACACTGCCCCTACTCGGATGGTATCGCGCCGTCCCAACCTTCGCTCTCTCTCCCCCGCTACTCTCTCCTCTTCCATCCTATCATCTCTTCCCTCTGCTCAAACCTTCTCCAACCTATCTCCTGATTCTGCCTCCTCAACGCTCCTCTCCTCCCTTTCTGCATCCTTTGACTCTCTATGTCCCCTATCTTCCAGGCCGGCTCGGTCCTCCCCTCCCGCTCCATGGCTTGACGACTCATTGCGAGCTCACAGAACAGGGCTCCGGGCAGCCGAGCGGAAATGGAGGAAAACTCGCCTCCCTGCGGACCTGGCATCCTTTCGCTCCCTCCTCTCTACATTTTCCTCCTCTGTCTCTGCTGCTAAAACCACTTTCTACCACTCTAAATTTCAAGCATCTGCCTCTAACCCTAGGAAGCTCTTTGCCACCTTCTCCTCCCTCCTGAATCCTCCTCCCCCTCCCCCTCCTCCTCCCTCTCTGCAGATGACTTCGTCAACCATTTTGAAAAGAAGGTCGACGACATCCGATCCTCGTTTGCTAAGTCAAACGACACTGCTGGTTCTGCTCACACTGCCCTACCCTGTGCTCTGACCTCTTTCTCCCCTCTCTCTCCAGATGAAATCTCGCGTCTTGTGACGGCCGGCCGCCCAACAACCTGCCCGCTCGACCCTATCCCCTCCTCTCTTCTCCAGACCATTTCCGGAGACCTTCTCCCTTACCTCACCTCGCTCATCAACTTATCCCTGACCGCTGGCTACGTCCCTTCCGTCTTCAAGAGAGCGAGAGTTGCACCCCTTCTGAAAAAACCTACACTCGATCCCTCCGATGTTAACAACTACAGACCAGTATCCCTTCTTTCTTTTCTCTCCAAAACTCTTGAACGTGCCGTCCTTGGTCAGCTCTCCCGCTATCTCTCTCAGAATGACCTGCTTGATCCAAATCAGTCAGGTTTCAAGACTAGTCATTCAACTGAGACTGCTCTTCTCTGTATCACGGAGGCGCTCCGCACCGCTAAAGCTAACTCTCTCTCCTCTGCTCTCATCCTTCTAGACCTATCGGCTGCCTTCGATACTGTGAACCATCAGATCCTCCTCTCCACCCTCTCCGAGTTGGGCATCTCTGGCGCGGCCCACGCTTGGATTGCGTCCTACCTGACAGGTCGCTCCTACCAGGTGGCGTGGCGAGAATCTGTCTCCTCACCACGCGCTCTCACCACTGGTGTCCCCCAGGGCTCTGTTCTAGGCCCTCTCCTATTCTCGCTATACACCAAGTCACTTGGCTCTGTCATAACCTCACATGGTCTCTCCTATCATTGCTATGCAGACGACACACAATTAATCTTCTCCTTTCCCCCTTCTGATGACCAGGTGGCGAATCGCATCTCTGCATGTCTGGCAGACATATCAGTGTGGATGACGGATCACCACCTCAAGCTGAACTTCGGCAAGACGGAGCTGCTCTTCCTCCCGGGAAGGACTGCCCGTTCCATGATCTCGCCATCACGGTTGACAACTCCATTGTGTCCTCCTCCCAGAGCGCTAAGAACCTTGGTGTGATCCTGGACAACACCCTGTCGTTCTCAACTAACATCAAGACGGTGGCACGTTCCTGTAGGTTCATGCTCTACAACATCCGCAGAGTACGACCCTGCCTCACACAGGAAGCGGCGCAGGTCCTAATCCAGGCACTTGTCATCTCCCGTCTGGATTACTGCAACTCGCTGTTGGCTGGGCTCCCTGCCTGTGCCATTAAACCCCTACAACTCATCCAGAACGCCGCAGCCCGTCTAGTGTTCAACCTTCCCAAGTTCTCTCACGTCACCCCGCTCCTCCGCTCTCTCCACTGGCTTCCAGTTGAAGCTCGCATCCGCTACAAGACCATGGTGCTTGCCTACGGAGCTGTGAGGGGAACGGCACCTCAGTACCTCCAGGCTCTGATCAGGCCCTACACCCAAATAAGGGCACTGCGTTCATCCACCTCTGGCCTGCTCGTCTCCCTACCACTGAGGAAGTACAGTTCCCGCTCAGCCCAGTCAAAACTGTTCGCTGCTCTGGCTCCCCAATGGTGGAACAAACTCCCTCACGACGCCAGGACAGCGGAGTCAATCACCACCTTCCGGAGACACCTGAAACCCCACCTCTTTAAGGAATACTTAGGATAGGATAAAGTAATCCTTCTCACCCCCTCCCCCCTTAAAATATTTAGATGCACTATTGTAAAGTGGCTGTTCCACTGGATGTCATAAGGTGAATGCACCAATTTGTAAGTCGCTCTGGATAAGAGCGTCTGCTAAATGACTTAAATGTAAATGTAAATCTATCTCCCTCTTAGAGACATCATGCATTTCATTAGGCGTCTGTCGAGCTTGTCAACTGATTTATAAGATGTAGAATGTAATAACATATAGATCTTTAGGCTGATTGCAATTGAACTAACGTCTTTGTCCAGATAATGTAGGAAAATGATCATTCCACATCTTAGTTGTCTTCCTCTTCCTCATCACCCTCCTCCACTGCAACAAGCCTTGGTGTGTAACCACGTGTTTAACCTTGTTATAATGGACGCATTATATTTTCAAAACAATTAAGATCCAATGATATAAAACTAAACAGGTTAACAGTTACCAATTAATTTGCCATGTGATGTGTATAATACGTTTTTCATTTCTTAGTAAGAAAAAGCCAAAGGCCACTTTTCAGGTTTTGAAAATGTTTATTTCCAAAATAATTGTATTTACATAATTACAGTTTTTCAGGAGAGTGAGGACTTAAAATGCCACTGAAACACCAAGATGAGGACTGGCTATTTCAGTTCTTACAGATGCATTCAACAAATCTTCTTGATTTAATAGATCTTGATATTGGATAGTTCAATTTTCCAAGTTCAAAACTTCACTTTGAATATTTAGGACATTTTTACAGAACATTCAAGATATAGTTTGGACCATTCCCGAATTTCAAACAACATTTTACAACCATATTAACACCGATTTAAAACCAAGTCAATCCTTCCATTAGAACCAAATCTGAACCTTGATAGTAATTTATCCATAGAAATAGTCTCCTAGTCAATTATATATTATTATATTATAATAGGTGGACTGGTAGACATTGAGTGTACCCATGCCTAGGTTTTAAAATATTCCCTCTTCAACCTAGACCCATGCCAGGAAGTACAAGTAGGAAGTGTACCCTTCAAATTGGGGCTGTGATGTCAACTCAACTGACAATACAGAAACAATTACATGCCATTGTATGAGCCACATCATTTGAATAAATGTTTCACATTACCGTGGCAACCCAGCAGTTGATAGAACATTCCAAAATACCATGGAAACGATTGAGTCACAATCAGGCAGCCATTGTGAGTTGTACCAGTCAAATTACCAGGGTTAGAGCTTCTATTCCTATGAATTTATCTTTAAATATCAAACCATCGACATTAACTTGGAACAAAACGGTGAATTGCAGAAACATAATATTATGGCTTTGTCCCGTCAACATCAAACGATGCAATATTCACATAATCTCTTAGCGTGCTTCATTGGATCTTAATGTACTCATTCACTGTTAATTAAATAAATCTATATCAAAAACATTTAAATATGCATCATTATTGGGCTAAAACGTAGTGTGACCGTACTGACAAGGCTGGTACAGGATAGGTATAGGTTGGTCTAGATAACCACTGACAAGACGGCCAAACCAAGATGGTGTCCTGGAAACACTCATATCCAGATGTCTGACAGACAACCACTTCTCTTTGATCCAGGTACTCAATACCTCATATACCAACCTCACTAGTTGCTTCCAGGCAGATTAAATGTCAAACCAAAGCCACTGAATTGTGAACACGAGTCACCTTCTGGACGTAGATCAAGAGTTTCCCCACTGCTGGACGTGACCGATCTCTACAGAACAACTCCTCAACAAACCACGTACAGCTTCAACAGATGTGTGGGAAAACAAAGTCAGACATCACAGGTCTATCTTCTCTGGTATGGTGAGCACTGTGCTCGAAGCTGTCGTGGTGCTGGGCAATACACCCAGACCCAGGCTGCTGTAACCAGCTGGCGTTTCCCTGTACACGCTCTCCAGCAGCTCCTCTGGGATAGTTACTGGGACGGCTTCAGCTGGGCCGAGGCCTGAAACCAAGCCTGGGGATACAGTTGGCACTGGGCCCGTAGCCAGGTTAGGCTGTGGGGCTTGAAGGGTGGTGCCCAGTGGGTTCCCTTGCTGGGCCTGAACCTGGGCCAGCCTCTCCAGCTCAGCGTGCTTCCTGCCTCTCCTCTTCCCCAGGACCTTGACGTAGTTGGCAGGTATGAGGCCTGTGGTCTGGCCGTCTACACTGGCCAGCAGCCACCCACGCACCCTGGGTTGATGCTCTACACACAGGGGAGAGAGAGGATATAACATGGTCATTTAGCAGACTTAGTTAACAGGAACACATTCAGCATGTAACCCATTCTGAATGGCATTCTGTTGACCTGCCTGATACAGTGCTAGCTTTCTTCCTCCCAAGGCCTCCAGCACTCTTTCCCCCTGATAACATATATTGTGGTAACCGCAGTACTTCATTTCTAGATCAGAAGATGCCGGAACAAAAGTGAGTGCAGAGACAAGGAGGGGGCTCTGAGGTACCAGAGCACATGAGAAAAAGTGGCCAACAATGCAGTAGATAAATCATACTGGTATACGCACAGTAGAAAAATCAAAAACTCATCCATTTAAGATGTCTTTGGTAACTAACTGATCTAGGCCTACTGCAAAATTAAACTCTAGTAAATCGTCTAAGTGTGGACCCTACCTCCTTGTTATCTCATCATTGTGGTTTTACCAAGGCTGCAGTCTACGTCAATCCCCCCCCTTGAGTCAGGACCCTGACAATGTCATTTCTCAAGTTTGCGTTACACGAGATATTTCCACCTGCGGTGACATCAATGGTGACACTAGGAGGGATGGCCTCAGAGAGAATCCAGAGAGTACAATGTTTACTATTCATTTGATTGTTTATTTCACTTTTGTTTATTATCTATTTCACTTGCTTAGCCAATGCAAAACATGTTTCCAAAGCCAATAAAGCCCCTTGAATTGGAAGAGAGAACACAGACAGAGAGCGAGAGAGGCAGAAAGAAAGAAAGCGTGGGCTGATTTGAAACATGATCACTGTGCGTGTGTGTGACACTTTTTGGCTGTCAAAACCGTTAATGCATATGTGTGCGTGTGTGGGGGGGGGGGGCGGGGGGAGACCTATATCCGTGTGTGGATGAGTAGGTCTAAGAGTCTGTGGGTTGTATCTGTGATGTTTCTAACCACCCTAACTAAGCACTACCTGCGTGTGAGGCCGGGGGAACCTCCCACGTGCCCCATGTCAGAGCCCAAACACTCTGCTACTATGGACTACAGAGAAGGTGATGTCAGAGCCCAAACACTCTGCTACTATGGACTACAGAGAAGGTGATGTCAGAGCCCAAACACTCTGCTACTATGGACTACAGAGAAGGTGATGTCAGAGCCCAAACACTCTGCTACTATGGTTACAGAGAAGGTGATGTCAGAGCCCAAACTCTGCTACTATGGACTACAGAGAAGGTGATGTCAGAGCCCAAACACTCTGCTACTATGGACTACAGAGAAGGTGATGTCAGAGCCCAAACACTCTGCTACTATGGTTACAGAGAAGGTGATGTCAGAGCCCAAACACTCTGCTACTATGGTTACAGAGAAGGTGATGTCAGAGCCCAAACACTCTGCTACTATGGACTACAGAGAAGGTGATGTCAGAGCCCAAACACTCTGCTACTATGGTTACAGAGAAGGTGATGTCAGAGCCCAAACTCTGCTACTATGGACTACAGAGAAGGTGATGTCAGAGCCCAAACACTCTGCTACTATGGACTACAGAGAAGGTGATGTCAGAGCCCAAACACTCTGCTACTATGGTTACAGAGAAGGTGATGTCAGAGCCCAAACTCTGCTACTATGGACTACAGAGAAGGTGATGTCAGAGCCCAAACACTCTGCTACTATGGACTACAGAGAAGGTGATGTCAGAGCCCAAACACTCTGCTACTATGGTTACAGAGAAGGTGATGTCAGAGCCCAAACACTCTGCTACTATGGTTACAGAGAAGGTGATGTCAGAGCCCAAACACTCTGCTACTATGGACTACAGAGAAGGTGATGTCAGAGCCCAAACACTCTGCTACTATGGACTACAGAGAAGGTGATGTCAGAGCCCAAACACTCTGCTACTATGGTTACAGAGAAGGTGATGTCAGAGCCCAAACACTGCTACTATGGTTACAGAGAAGGTGTTAAGGGTAGATGTCTTGTAAGATATGCTCCAACACACTACTGCGCGCTATCCCCCCTTCCCCCCAGAAATAAAGGCTTCCTGTCATCTCCAGAACGAAAAATAAATAAGAAGTGTCTGGGACGGTTCAAAACAGACGTTGGGACAGTTACAAACACAGCAATTTGTTCACTCGTCTCACCCATTTACGTCAAATGTTCCAAAATTCTATTACAGGAGAACACCGTTCTCAAACACACGCACCTGATGCCAACGGTTTTTAATAAAGCGACAGAGATGGATATTCAGCCTAATGGTAGAAAAACTAAGAAAGTAGGGAATATCTGAAGGTGCAACAATAGGATTGTGTCTCACTGCCTTTGGACAGTAGAAGAAGAAATGCTGGTTTCACTGACATATCAGGAAATCTTAGATTTTTTTTTTCTATGGACAGATTTTTAATAGCCAACAGAAACAAGGAAGGGCTATGGAAAACATCCAGGTTTCAAACAATGATATGGTTGGCTAGGCATCACAAACAAATTATTTAGGTTATGGAAATAATAGAATATCATTCCAATGTTGGGCAAATAGACCCATTAGAATGAACATTTAAAGATGCTGCATGGTGTGGTGGTTCATTTCCGGATGATCAAATGAGGAGACAAACACATGTCAGAGTTACACAAACTAAATCTTTATTAGTGAGAGCTTTGCAATAGCGATGGCTGGTCGACGAATCACCCTCAGGTGATTCGTTGAGTACCCCCCCGAGAGAAAAGTACAAAGGTCTTCATTAGCTAAGATTACAACCCTTTCGAACAGAAATATATCATGACGAACAGATATATAGAATGGGTCACAAGGTTAAGATTTGTATGAAAGAAACCTATAATTCACAGCAGACAGTATCTGCTGTGAAAACAGTGTATTGTGTAGAGACGAGTGTCTGGAGCCAACTCTTCCTGGTACCATATGGAACATAAACATTAACTCATGCTCTGGAATGCTCTTTAGGTTTTATCACCCAGAAGACATTGTAAATCTCCTGTCAGTGTTATCTCCCAGAGGCCCATCCTCAGTAGAACACACAATAGTTATAAGAATCCTCTATTGTGTGGTATAAAACAACCATTTGATGCAATAAAAAGTATTACAAGATAATCTTGCAATATTCCACCATAATGATCAAACCGTCATCTGCATTGGCCGTGCAGCATTTACGGTGAAATGGCCTCTGCAGAAGTCAGGGCTTTTATACTTCGCTACCTTGGCCGGGGACCTTAACGCAGGCAAACTTTAATCCATTCTACCTCATTTCTACCAGCATGTCAAATGTGCAACCAGACAAAAAAAATAAAAATGATATAATTTTAAAAACTTTAGACCTTTACTCGGGCAAATCTGACCATAATTATATCCTCCCGATTCTGCTTACAAGCCAAAACTACAGCAGGGAGGAACAGTGGCTCGCTCAATATGGAAATGGTCAGATGACGCAGATGCTAAGCTACAGGACTGTTTTGCTAGCACAGACTGGAATATGTTCCCGGGATTCATCCAATGGCATTGAGGAGTATACCACCTCAGTCACCAGCATCACCAATAAGTGCCTCGATGACAGTCTCCACAGTGACCGTACGTATATATCCCAACCAGAAGCCATGGGTTACAGGCAACTTCTGCACCGAGCTAAAGGCTAGAACTGCCGCTCTCAAGGAGCGGGACACTAATTCGGACACTTAAAATAAATTCCGGAACGCCCTCAGATGAACAATCAAACAGGCAAAGCGTCAATACAGGACTGAGATTGAATCCTACTTCACCGGCTCTGACGCGTGTCTGACGTGGCACAGCTTGCCACGGACTACAAAGAAAAACCCAGCCACAAGTAGCCCAGTGACGCGAGCCTACCAGACAGGCTAAATGCCTTTCATGCTCGCTTTGAGACAAGCAACACTGAAGCATGTATGAGAGCACCAGCTGTTCCAGACAACTGTGTGATCAGGCTCTCCGTAGCCAGTGTGTGTAAGACCTTTAGCATGGGTCCTCAGACAGTTCTACAGCTGTACCGTCGAGAGCATGGTTGCAACATTACTACACACAGATCATAAACGTAATGTTAACTGGCGAGCCAACCGTCTAACGCCAGCTAGCTAGCTAACAGTAAGCTTTAACTTGCAATGAAAACTGACAAAATTAGAAACTTATATCTGAAACTGTAGCTGGACTGATACGTATACATGGATGAATGCTTCACGGCAGACTGCAACCAAAAAAAGCTAGCGCGAGGACTGAGTGGGTTTGGACTGCAGCCCTCCACCTCACAGGCACAAACAAGACAAGTCTCATCACCACTGTATTTCCGACTATATCGAGTCGGTGACAGTCAATACCTGCAAAAATTCGCTCAACTACGTTGATGTTAGGTTACGGACAAACATAGCTGATTCAACTCATCTAAGGCTTGATGACTAGCTAACAAGTTGAATGAGGTGTCCGGGGCTACAATAAAGATTTTAAAAAGGTGAACTGTTGGGAGTAGTGGAGGCCTGGAGTTGAGAAACACTAGGTTAGAGCAGGGTGCTGGTTGGATTCCCCCTCTCCTCATAGTTTCTTACCTTTAGGAGCCAGGTTGAGCATGTCTCCAGCATTCAGTGAGAGCTCCTCCTCCGATGCAGCTGTGAAGTCATACTCCGCCCTGGCCACCACATGGTCATCCTCCCCACTAGCCCAGTTGGTGGCTGCATAGGGATTTAATCAATCAAAATGTAATTATATAGTCCTTGTAGGGAATATTAATGAAGTAAAAATGTAAGATGCTGATTAACGTAACAAAAAATGTATGTAGCACACTCATCTTTCTTATGAGCATACACAGAGCCAGATTAACAGTGCATGTTCAGATAAACCCTGACCCATCTGTTTGAGGTCACGAAACTGTGGTTAATAGACAGGCAGTCAGAGAGACATTCAGGAGAGCCCACACACAGACAGTAAGGAGTCTCACCGCTCTCCTTGGGCCCCTGGGCAGAGCTCAGCAGCTTCCAGATGAGATAGGGCCCTCCTAGGACCACGGCCAGAAAAAGGAAGATGGGCCATGACTTGACCGCTCCGGCTCTGGGGTCTTCCATTGCGGCTCCAGCACCTCTGGTCGCCAGAACAGCTCCTTCACTGTCTGCCCACAGGTCCTCCACCTCACCGTCCCGCCTCAGCCCCAGCATCCTCTGTATGCGGCGGTACAGGTAGCGCAGGGTGCGCACCAGGGCAAAGGCCGACAGAACCTTGGTAAAGTGCATCCGTAACCGTGTCAGGTGGTTGGCTACATCCAGCACGGCTCGGAAGCTGTTGTAGACGGCCGAGAAGGTGGCGTCCATCATCATGCTGACCGATGTGAAGGCTTGGACGATGCTCTCAATGGACTGGAAGGCGCCGCGGCTGCTCTCCTCTGCCTGTTGGACAAACCGACTGGGCGCCACGTCTTCACCACCGGTTTGGCCGAAGCGGCTGTAGCCCAGGCTCCCACCGAGCCCCCCTCCCATGCCATAGCCACCACTGTAGGGACTGTAGGGGCTGTATGCTCCACCGTAGAGGCTGGAGCTACCATAGGGGTTGTAGGAGGAGCCAGGGAAGGAGCCGTAGGAGGGACGGTAGGACTGGATGGACTGGACAGGGCGAGGGGGGACCGGGGGCACCATGCGGGTCAAGACGGGAGGACCTGCGGGACCAGAGAGGCCGGGGGTGGAGGGACCTGGTGGGGCAAAGTCAGTCGACCTGGTGGATTGGAAAGAGGGGCATAACTTATAAAACAGCGAACATTCAATTCAATCAAGTGTTCGTGTTGTCAAAACGTTTTTATTTTTTTATATATTTTTTAAACGCCTCAAAACTAGTTTCCTTTGGTTTCGTAGTTAAAGGGAGCAACCTAGGAGTGTTGCAATGGGTTACGTCTCTATTAGCTAACCTTAGCTAGAAAACAAAACAAACGACATGCCAGTCACAGGTAACGACGTTAACTACATTGAAACTCGGTGGGTTATTATCCAATAACAGTCCAATACTAAACTAATGTCAAATATTGACATCTAGCTAGTTGTGTCCGCCAGGCAAACGCAAAACAACAAGCTCCGACCTAGTTAGGGCCCGGGCCTATATTAGAGGCTAACGCTAGCTAGCTAGCTAGCTAACTCACACATAGTTAGTCTATAGACAACAACTCGTCAAGTAAAGCAATAAGTTGTTTACCGATAGTTAACTGGTGCACTCATGGCTGCTCCTGGAATCCGCCTTTCCCACGGTTTAGGAGGAGGCTGCGATGCCATCGTACAGATCGTCTGAAGTTACACCGTTTTTAACCGTTTTCCCTTCACTTCCCCCCCGGTAGTAAACTAGCAAATTGCTACATATCTCGCTCCATGGCTGGCTCCTGTGTGCCAGACCAAAATAATCAATAAGACGATACGGAAAACGTTTGAAACAATACATAATTGGTTTAAAAACATAAAGCCAGAGAGGATTTATTTTATAACGCATTTTATATTGTATTTTCATTCTTACTGGGCAAGTTTAACGTTTTTGAAGTTGTTGTATCTTTTCGGCGTTGATTAGTAGAGCCTAGAGGGCTTCGGCTCCATTGCATTATTCCGTTCCATGTCGTCCCGAGGCTGATGGAGATAAAACTAGTATCAAAGATGAGGTGGGACAGTGTTTTCAACCGAGAGAACTGGGAGCGAAAATACGCAACACCATGGGTGTATTTGACTGACAGAACCAATACTAATAACGTTTACCATTTTTATTGTCCATGTCTGTTTTTTAAAACTTTTTTTTTTTTTTAACAACAAATCAATTCAGAAAGTACACGAGGGAACAAACGTATATATAGATTATAAACAGTGGACAATCGAGCTAGGGGGTACAATATCACATTACAATTACACAAGGACCTTAAGGGACATGCATATACTAACAATTCTAACAGATTTTTTTGTTAGTAGAGTATTTAACTGTCTTAAAATAACGTTCAATTTATTTTTGCAGGGTAAGAAAATGTGTTTTTTTTTGTCCTTAACAAATTCCTCTCTTCACTCAAATCATTTAATGTTCCATGTTGAAGAGATACTGAACTATTATTACCATCGTATAACATTCCAATCACCTTTACACTGTTTTCACCTAAACCTACATATTCCAGTGTTTGTAACATACATGGGTGTTCAATCTTATCAAAAGCTTTATAAAAAATAAATGAAAAAAAACAAACATCATCAATCATATGTCTGTAATCTAATAGGTCAGATTAAGTATCAGTAATAATGTCATGCCCTCTTTCAGTCTGTTATCTATGACGTGGGTAAACATCTTGTCATCTACATCTTGTCATCTACATTAAAGTCACAGGGAGCAGATTGTCTTTATATATCATCTTTACCAGGTTTAGGTATAAGGGTTGTAAACCCTTGTTTCATTGTTGGCATTATACCATAATTTGGTTTGGTTTTAAAGCTAATTTATTACAATTCTACACGTGTTGCCAATGGATGGAGAGAAAATGTAGAAATTTGATTTAAAAATGATCCAGTTTTACTTATTTTGCAATAGGGCAGAGAAAGTTTTTTGCAGTTTTAAAGCCAATTTCCTTCAATTCCACCAATTTTGCAGTGGAGAGAAAGTTTTGCCGTTTTATTGCTAATTTCCTGCAATTTTATACATTTTCCATGACTTGTGCTATGATATCTGAGTGAGAGTATCTAACAAAGTGGGGTCCCCTGGATATTAGGGCCCCTGGGCACGTGCCCTGTGTGCACGGTCCATAACTAGCTAGACTAACGAAAAATTGTCAGTAACTGTCAGTGACTGACGAAACAAGATCAAAACTGCTGATGCACAAACAGATTAAAGAAGGATTTCTTAAGTATTGAGGCAACTGAGACATGGATATGTATGTGTGCCATATCGAGGGTGAGTGGGCAAGACAAAACATTTAAGTGCCGTTGTACCGGTACCAGGCATACCGGTTTGTGTCAAGAACTGCTACTCTGCTGGGTTTTTCACACTCAACAGTTTCCTGTGTGTATCAAGAATGGTCCACCACCCAAAGGACAACCAGCCAACTTGACACAACTGTGGGAAGCACTGAGTCAACATGGGCCAGCAAAATTGTGGAACGCTTTCAACACCAACCAATTTAGGCTGTTCTGGGGGCAAAAGGGGGGTGTTCTTAATGTTTTGTACACTCAGTGTATATATTTTCTGGGGGGGGGCTATGTCGCTTATGCCTGTAGACTGACCTGCATAAAATATTTCACTCACAATAACCTTTTTTACTGCTGCTACTTTTATCTTCTGTGACTTCCTGCATCTGTGCAGTAGGCTATAGTTATTTATCATACAAATGAAACCAACCTTGCTAAAACACAAACTGTCTGGGTCACTCAGTCCTGGCCTACTACTTACTGGTATCCTCTCATGATCCCTCACCCATGTCACGTTCTGCTCTGCTCAAACCCTGGCAACCTCAACCTGTCTCATGGCCTAGGCAGCCAATACCTGTCTCACTCACACAGGACATTTCTGATACCCAGCAAAATTGTCTGCCACCACAATTGCAACAAACTACATTCTCTTCAGAAATTACACACTCATTTGTCCCATGCCCTCTGGCACACTTCTCACATCTAGGAATCTCCCTCCTACACACTGCTGCAACATGAGTGGCCATAACCATTGGCACCTGAAACACAATATGGGGTACGGAACAAACGGTCTCATGAGATAACTAACATCTCCTAGCATGACTTTATTAGGCAAACACTCAATCAAAATTCAAAAGAGTAGACATGGTCTCCTCAGTCTCGTGCTCACCACAGGATCTGCTTCTCACCAAACGGCGTGTATCAGACACCAGGGATCCATCTCCCTACTCAAAGCCATGGAGGGATTCTTTAATAAAGCACTGGTATTGTATTTGTAATCCATCTGAGCAAACTTCACTTCTCTGACATTAACATTGGCTGTAGCATTTTGGTGTCAATAACAATTTTAATTAAATCGCTTCAGGGCGTTTTTCAGATGTATAGTAGTATATTTTCAAAACTGTAAGTACAAAACTCTAAACTGAGAACACTTGTAATGCCCCTTGTCTTATGTTCAGAATCTTTGATTGTGCATTCATGAAGAGTGGAACACATATTTCACCCCTGAGTCATTCATGAAGAGTTGAACACATATTTCACCCCTGAGTCATTCATGAAGAGTTGAACACATATTTCACCCCTGAGTCATTCATGAAGAGTTGAACACATATTTCACCCCTGAGTCATTCATGAAGAGTTGAACACATATTTCACCCCTGAGTCATTCATGAAGAGTTGAACACATATTTCACCCCTGAGTCATTCATGAAGAATTGTCTGTGAAATACCATGAGAGCATCATTTAGTATTTAGCTATAACTTGACACGCAGAATTGGTTTTTACAAACCGTATTTGATGTATCTGATGGCAGATAATGAGGATGTTGTATGTCCGTCTTCCAGTTTCATTATGATGATAACGGACATACATAGAACCGTCAGATGAAGGGGGTTTGTGGGGGTATTGTAAAGCAGGTGGTTAACGTATTGGTGGAGCACGGTGTGTCTATTCCATCGTTCAAGATTCACCTTTTCTATGTGACTTGGCAGCTAATACAGTATCAGCTGTCTCTCTGCTTGGCAACATGAATCAGCTTATAGTGTATCAGCTGTCTCTCTGCTTGGCAACATGAATCAGCTTATAGTGTATCAGCTGTCTCTCTGCTTGGCAACATGAATCAGCTTATACAGTATCAGCTGTCTCTCTGCTTGGCAACATGAATCAGCTTATACAGTATCAGGTGTCTCTCTGCTTGGCAACATGAATCAGCTTATACAGTATCAGCTGTCTCTCTGCTTGGCAACATGAATCAGCTTATACAGTATCACCTGTCTCTCTGCTTGGCAACATGAATCAGCTTATAGTGTATCAGCTGTCTCTCTGCTTGGCAACATGAATCAGCTTATAGTGTATCAGCTGTCTCTCTGCTTGGCAACATGAATCAGCTTATAGTGTATCAGCTGTCTCTCTGCTTGGCAACATGAATCAGCTTATACAGTATCAGCTGTCTCTCTGCTTGGCAACATGAATCAGCTTATAGTGTATCAGCTGTCTCTCTGCTTGGCAACATTAATCAGCTTATACAGTATCAGCTGTCTCTCTGCTTGGCAACATGAATCAGCTTATACAGTATCAGCTGTCTCTCTGCTTGGCAACACTAATCAGCTTATACAGTATCAGCTGTCTCTCTGCTTGGCAACATGAATCAGCTTATACAGTATCAGCTGTCTCTCTGCTTGGCAACATGAATCAGCTTACAGTGTATCAATGACATTCAGATCATGTGTGGAATATATATGATTTAGTTTGAAAACTTCTAACAGAAATTTATATAAATTGTTGCATTTATGATGTAAAAATATTGAACGTTACAGTGTTCAGCAGTTATCAAACTATATACGTTAACGAGGCACTCTCATCCATGAATATGCAGATGATATACTCAGCTGGCCCCTCCCAGGATGTTATGTTAAACGCTCTACAACAAGGCTTTCTATGTGTCCAACAAGCTTTCTCTGCCCTTAACCTTGTGATTATCTGCTTTGTGTGATGTATTGTTGTCTCTTTGTGTTGCCCTTTGTGTTGTTGTCTGTACCCAATAATGTTTGTAACATGTTTTGTGCTGCTACCATGTTGTGTTGCTACCATGTTGTTGTCATGTCATATTGCTACCATGTTGTTGTCATGTCATATTGCTACCATGTTGTTGTCATGTCATATTGCTACCATGTTGTTGTCATGTCATATAGCTAACATGTTGTTGTCATGTCATATTGCTACCATGTTGTTGTCATGTCATATTGCTACCATGTTGTTGTCATGTCATATTGCTACCATGTTGTTGTCATGTCATATTGCTACCATGTTGTTGTCATGTCATATTGCTACCATGTTGTTGTCATGTCATATTGCTACCATGTTGTTGTCATGTCATATTGCTACCATGTTGTTGTCATGTCATATAGCTAACATGTTGTTGTCATGTCATATAGCTAACATGTTGTTGTCATGTCATATAGCTAACATGTTGTTGTCATGTCATATAGCTAACATGTTGTTGTCATGTCATATAGCTAACATGTTGTTGTCATGTCATATAGCTAACATGTTGTTGTCATGTCATATTGCTACCATGTTGTTGTCATGTCATATTGCTACCATGTTGTTGTCATGTCATATAGCTAACATGTTGTTGTCATGTCATATAGCTAACATGTTGTTGTCATGTCATATAGCTAACATGTTGTTGTCATGTCATATAGCTAACATGTTGTTGTCATGTCATATAGCTAACATGTTGTTGTCATGTCATATAGCTAACATGTTGTTGTCATGTCATATTGCTACCATGTTGTTGTCATGTCATATTGCTACCATGTTGTTGTCATGTCATATTGCTACCATGTTGTTGTCATGTCATATTGCTACCATGTTGTTGTCATGTCATATAGCTAACATGTTGTTGTCATGTCATATTGCTACCATGTTGTTGTCATGTCATATTGCTACCATGTTGTTGTCATGTCATATAGCTAACATGTTGTTGTCATGTCATATTGCTACCATGTTGTTGTCATGTCATATTGCTACCATGTTGTTGTCATGTCATATAGCTAACATGTTGTTGTCATGTCATATAGCTAACATGTTGTTGTCATGTCATATTGCTACCATGTTGTTGTCATGTCATATAGCTAACATGTTGTTGTCATGTCATATTGCTACCATGTTGTTGTCATGTCATATAGCTAACATGTTGTTGTCATGTCATATTGCTACCATGTTGTTGTCATGTCATATAGCTAACATGTTGTTGTCATGTCATATTGCTACCATGTTGTTGTCATGTCATATTGCTACCATGTTGTTGTCATGTCATATTGCTACCATGTTGTTGTCATGTCATATTGCTACCATGTTGTTGTCATGTCATATTGCTACCATGTTGTTGTCATGTCATATTGCTACCATGTTGTTGTCATGTCATATTGCTACCATGTTGTTGTCATGTCATATAGCTAACATGTTGTTGTCATGTCATATTGCTACCATGTTGTTGTGTTGTGTTGTGCTGCTACCATGTTGTTGTGTTGTGTTGTGCTGCTACCATGTTGTTGTTGTTGTGTTGTGTTGCTACCATGCTGTTGTTATGTTGTGCTGCTACCATGTTGTTGTCATGTCGTGTTGCTACCATGCTGTGTTGTCATGTGTTACTGCCTTGCTATGTTGTTGTCTTTAGGTCTCTCTTTATGTAGTGTTGTGTTGTCACTCTTGTGGTGATGTGTGTTTTGTCCTATATTTAAATTGTATTTATTTTTTATTTTTAATCTCAGGCCCCCGTCCCCACAGGAGGCCTTTTGGTATGTCGTCATTGTAAATAAAAACTTGTTAACTGACTTGACTAGTTAAATAAAGGTTAAATAAAAGAAATACATAATCCTGGTTCAGTAGCGTCTCCATTTGGAGCCGATCAATTAAGTGATAGTTAAATGTATTATTAACAAATGACAAGAAAATCATATCAAAAGTCTAAATGAATATTGCATTTTGAAAAGTGCAATGTGTATTCAAATTGAAAGAGTGATTTGGTGCAGTGAACAAGTGATATTGTGAATTTGTTTGTTGTTACTCGGTCAATTGAAAATGTGCTTAGAGTTTTGAAATGTGAGCCATTTTGATAATCTATTTAGATTTTTGCCCTTAGAGTTCTGAAAATGTACAACGTACTTGAGAAAATTTCTCTCCCAGTTGAAAAACACTGAAGTGATTCACTTTTTTTTCCCTTGAGGTTGTCAGTTCCATCAATGATGTGGTTCCATTGCATTATTCCATTTCAGCCAGTAGAGGTCGCCCTGGAGCTGATGGAAATTATACTGAAGTATCAACGATGTGGTTCCATTGCATTATTCCATTTCAGCCAGTAGAGGTCGCCCTGGAGCTGATGGAAATTATACTGAAGTATCAACGATGTGGTTCCATTGCATTATTCCATTTCAGCCAGTAGAGGTCGCCCTGGGTCTGATGGAAATTAAACTGAAGTATCAAAATGTGGTTCCATTGCATTATTCCATTTCAGCCAGTAGAGGTCGCCCTGGGTCTGATGGAAATTAAACTGAAGTATCAAAATGTGGTTCCATTGCATTATTCCATTTCAGCCAGTAGAGGTCGCCCTGAGGCTGATGGAAATTATACTGAAGTATCAAAGGTGGAGGAGTTTTTTCAACTGGGAGAGAAAATACACAATTTAGATAGAATAACCATTTGTGTATTTGACTGACAGAATCAATACTAAGATTACCCAATTCAAAACATTTAGCAGATTTAGCGTTCATGTCAAATTATCTCCATAATGTTTCTATAAAACAAGGTCTATTTAAAAATGTTAAAAAACATAGATCATTGTATTATTTATGGTATTCTGAATGTCAGACTGCGATTTGACTTAGTTTGCTGTGAGCAAAATCAAGACAATACTGTCCAGAGAAGTGTTTTAGTAGTTGTGCAGAAGAGCCATGGTGGTGTGTACAGTAGTTCCCCTTTAAAGGGGCCCCTGTAGAAGTAAAAGCAGAAGTGAGCCATGCAGTGTGTGTGTGGTGCATGAGGTGCATGAGGTCTGCTTGACTACTGTGAAGAGGAGTGACTGACGCTGTAAACTCAAAGAAAGAAGCACGGCTCTTCTTCACAGCCTAGTGACACGTATGATGATGTGTCATGTGTGGTTTTAGCAGGTGCCGTTTAATGGCAAAATCAAATAACATTTTATTGGTCACGTACACATATTAGCAGAGGTTATTGCAGGTGCAGCAGGATGTTTGTATTTCTAGCTCCAACAGTGCAGTAATACCTAACTAAATGTTTGTGTTTCTAGCTCCAACAGTGCAGTAATACCTAACTAAATGTTTGTGTTTCTAGCTCCAACAGTGCAGTAATACCTAGCTAAATGTTTGTGTTTCTAGCTCCAACAGTGCAGTAATACCTAGCTAAATGTTTGTGTTTCTAGCTCCAACAGTGCAGTAATACCTAGCTAAATGTTTGTGTTTCTAGCTCCAACAGTGCAGTAATACCTAGCTAAATGTTTGTGTTTCTAGCTCCAACAGTGCAGTAATACCTAGCTAAATGTTTGTGTTTCTAGCTCCAACAGTGCAGTAATACCTAGCTAAATGTTTGTGTTTCTAGCTCCAACAGTGCAGTAATACCTAGCTAAATGTGTGTGTTTCTAGCTCCAACAGTACAGTAATACCTAACTAAATGTTTGTGTTTCTAGCTCCAACAGTGCAGTAATATCTAACTAAATGTGTGTGTTTCTAGCTCCAACAGTGCAGTAATACCTAACTAAATGTTTGTGTTTCTAGCTCCAACAGTGCAGTAATACCTAACTAAATGTTTGTGTTTCTAGCTCCAACAGTGCAGTAATACCTAACTAAATGTTTGTGTTCCTAGCTCCAACAGTGCAGTAATACCTAGCTAAATGTTTGTGTTTCTAGCTCCAACAGTGCAGTAATACCTAACTAAATGTTTGTTTCTAGCTCCAACAGTGCAGTAATACCTAACTAAATGTGTGTGTTTCTAGCTCCAACAGTGCAGTAATACCTAGCTAAATGTTTGTGTTTCTAGCTCCAACAGTGCAGTAATACCTAACTAAATGTTTGTTTCTAGCTCCAACAGTGCAGTAATACCTAGCTAAATGTTTGTGTTTCTAGCTCCAACAGTGCAGTAATACCTAACTAAATGTGTGTGTTTCTAGCTCCAACAGTAATACCTAACTAAATGTTTGTGTTTCTAGCTCCAACAGTGCAGTAATGCCTAACTAAATGTTTGTGTTTCTAGCTCCAACAGTGCAGTAATACCTAACTAAATGTTTGTGTTTCTAGCTCCAACAGTAATACCTAACTAAATGTGTGTTTCTAGCTCCAACAGTAATACCTAACTAAATGTTTGTGTTTCTAGCTCCAACAGTAATACCTAACTAAATGTTTGTGTTTCTAGCTCCAACAGTGCAGTAATGCCTAACTAAATGTTTGTGTTTCTAGCTCCAACAGTGCAGTAATACCTAACTAAATGTTTGTGTTTCTAGCTCCAACAGTAATACCTAACTAAATGTTTGTGTTTCTAGCTCCAACAGTAATGCCTAACTAAATGTTTGTGTTTCTAGCTCCAACAGTGCAGTAATACCTAACTAAATGTTTGTGTTTCTAGCTCCAACAGTAATACCTAACTAAATGTGTGTGTTTCTAGCTCCAACAGTAATACCTAACTAAATGTGTGTGTTTCTAGCTCCAACAAGGCAACAAAAATCCCCAAAATAAAAAGAAAGGAATGAAGAAATATCAGAAAGAGCATCGTCAGAGTCCAGAATGTAAATATATATGTATGATGATGTGTGTGTATAGACAGTATGAATAGAAAAGATGTGTACAGCTGTAGTTGTATAGGATGAACCTTGACTAGAATACAGCATACACATATGAAGTGGGTAAAACCGTATGTAAACATTATTAAAGTGACCAGTGTTTGAAAATATCGGGGACGTCTGGGACGGCTCAAAGACGAGATCGGCAGCCCTCAGATTGTGTCTTTGACCCGCTCACATCATCAGTGACAGCCGCGCGCCCCGAGTAGGCAACGGCATGGGGGATTTTGTCTGATCTCAAAAACTTGTCTGGGACAGCTAAATCCTGGCGAAAGTCCAGTCATGTACACCTGGCTACCTGACTAAGTTCAGGGCAGGGTACTGGGTGGAGGCCGGCTAGTGGTGGTGGCTGTTTAACAGTCTGATGGCCTGGAGATAGAAGCTGTTTCTCAGTCTTTCAGTCCCAGATTTGATGCACCTGTACTGTCTCTGCCTTCTAGATGGTAGTGGGGTGAACAGGCCGTGACTCGGGTGGCAGAGGTCATTGATGATATTCTTGGCTTTCCTGTGACAACGAGTGCTGTAGGTGTCCTGGAGGACAGGCAGTGTGACCTCGGTGATGTGTTGGGCTGACCTCACCACCCTCTGGAGAGCCCTGCGGTTGTAGATGGTGCAATTGCCGTACCAGGCGGTGATACAGCCCGATAGGACGCTCTCAATGGTGCATCTGTCTTAGGGGCCAAGACAAATTTCTTTAGTCTCCTGAGTTTGAAGAGGAGCTGTTGCACATTCTTCACCACATTGTCTGTGTGGATGGACCATTTCAGGTTGTCTGTGATGTGTCCCCCGAGGAACTTGAAGCTTTCCACCTTCTCCACCATCAATGTGGATGGGGCGTGTTTTCTCTGCTGTCTCCTGAAGTCCACGATCAGTTCCTTCATTGTGTTGATGTTGAGGGAGAGGTTATTTTCCTGTCACCACTCCGCCGGTGCCCTCACCTCCTCCCTGTAGGCCGTCTCGTCGTTGTTGGTAATCAGGCCTACTACTGTTGTCTCATCTGCAAACTTGATGATTGAGTTGGAGGCGTGCGAAGCCACGCAGTCATAGGTGAACAGGGAGTACAGGAGGGGCTGAGCACACACCCTTGTGGGGCCCCTGTGTTGAGGGTCAGCATAATGTAAGTGTTGTTGTCTACCTTCACCACCTGGGGTCGGACCCAGTTGCACAGGGCGTGGTGTGCAGAAAGAGACATTTTTGGGGGTTGTTGAGTATTTGATAAAAGGTGTGAATCTTGAAAGTGATTTCTGATGTCACTGTTTATGTGTGTGAAAGGGACGGGACGAGAGAGAGAGAGAGAGAGAGAGAGAGAGAGAGAGAGAGAGAGAGAGAGAGAGAGAGAGAGAGAGAGAGAGAGAGAGAGAGAGAGAGAGAGAGAGAGAGAGAGAGAGAGAGAGAGAGAGAGAGAGAGAGAGAGAGAGAGAGAGAGAGAGAGAGAGAGAGAGAGAGAGAGAGAGAGAGAGAGAGAGAGAGAGAGAGAGAGAGAGAGAGAGAGAGAGAGAGAGAGAGAGAGAGAGAGAGAGAGAGAGAGAGAGAGAGAGAGTGTGTGAGGTTAGATAGGTTGGTGATGTCCCTGGGTTTAACAGGACTGTATCCTCTATGGTGCAGACTGGAGCTGCTGGCCATGCATTTCGGTCTTGTTGGGATCCCAAATGTAAGGCAGGATTCTACTGTGATGTCACTGTGTGGGGGTGTATGAGAATACTGGTGGTGGTCGTGGTGTTCAGGGTTTGGTTCGAAATGTGACCTTTGACCTATTGGCTCGTCACCACCCCTTTCCACCTCCTCCTCTCCACTTCCTCCTCTCCTCCTCCTCCTCTCACCCACAGCCAAGAGGTATAGCTGCACATTCACATTCTGCAAAGTGGTTCAAAGTCCCTTGCTACCGGGCAAAACAAGAGGACCACAATGGAAATGGAAAAGAAAAACTGTTATCTTTGATGATTTAAAATACGTTGCATCTACATGTGTGGTGGAATTGTGTTTTTAAATAATCAAATAAATAAAATAAAATTTAAAGAGTTTTGTTCACACAGTTTCAGCAGGTGAAGACAAAGCCTAACATTACTGCTACACCAAACAATGGGGATTCTAACATTACTGATAGACCAAACAATGGGGATTCTAACATTACTGATAGACCAAACAATGGGGATTCTAACATTACTGTTACACCAAACAATGGGGATCTTAACATTACTGCTAGGCCAAACAATGGGAATCCTAATGTTACTGCTAGACCAAACAATGGGGATCCTAATATTACTGCTACACCAAACAATGGGGACAAGCAGGAAATATAATCTTAGTGTTTCAAGCGTGAGCAGCACCTGAGACAAATTGAGTAGACAGAGAAAGACATTCCCCTTTTATTCACAATCTCTGTCCCCGTGTGGCCATCTCTGTCCCCGTGTGGCCATCTCTGTCCTCGTGTGACCATCTCTGTCCTCGTGTGACCATCTCTGTCCTCGTGTGACCATCTCTGTCCTCGTGTGGCCATCTCTGTCCCCGTGTGGCCATCTCTGTCCCCGTGTGGCCATCTCTGTCCCCGTGTGGCCATCTCTGTCCCCGTGTGACCATCTCTGTCCCCGTGTGGCCATCTCTGTCCCCGTGTGGCCATCTCTGTCCCCGTGTGGCCATCTCTGTCCCAGTGTCACCATCTCTGTCCCAGTGTGACCATCGCTGTCCCAGTGTGACCATCTCTGTCCCAGTGTGACCATCTCTGTCCCCGTGTGGCCATCTCTGTCCCCGTGTGGCCATCTCTGTCCCCGTGTGGCCATCTCTGTCCCCGTGTGGCCATCTCTGTCCCCGTGTGGCCATCTCTGTCCCAGTGTGGCCATCTCTGTCCCCGTGTGGCCATCTCTGTCCCCGTGTGACCATCTCTGTCCCAGTGTGGCCATCTCTGTCCCCGTGTGGCCATCTCTGTCCCCGTGTGGCCATCTCTGTCCCCGTGTGGCCATTGCTCAATGACAGGCCTAGATTCAATATGGAGTGTGGAGGATCTGCACTAACACACAATTTAAATGTAAAGGAAATGTTCCCACATCCAGGAGATATTTCTCCCGTTTTCAAACGTTGTACGGGACTCAGTTCCTATACAGTTCCTGCCCAGAGAAATGATTGTGTTCCTGTGACATTGCGTCACTTATTTGCCGGGCAGCCCATCTGAGCGGCTTGAGGCTTCTAAGGGTACTTTCCATCTCAGTCCCTCAACATGTGCGAGTTAGAGAGAGTGTGGTTTTTGTGTGTGTGTGTGTGTGGTGTGTGAGAGAGAGAGCGAGCTATGTGTGTTTGTTTGTGTGTGTGTATGTGGTGTGAGAGAGAGAGAGCGAGCTATGTGTGTTTGTTTGTGTGTGTGTGTGTGTGTGTGTGTGTGTGTGTGTGTGTGTGTGTGTGTGTGTGTGTGTGTGTGTGTGTGTGTGTGTGTGTGTGTGTGTGAGAGAGAGCTATGTGTGTTTGTTTGTGTGTGTGTATGTGGTGTGAGAGAGAGAGAGCGAGCTATGTGTGTTTGTTTGTGTGTGTGTGTGTGTGTGAGAGAGAGTGTGTGTGTGTGTGTGTGTGTGTGTGTGTGTGTGTGTGTGTGTGTGTGTGTGTGTGTGTGTGTGTGTGTGTGTGTGTGTGTGTGTGTGTGTGTGTGTGTGTGACTCAAGGCGTGTTGTTGACATGGACCTGAATGCCTCTCCGTCAGAAGAGGAAGTGAAATGTTTGACAGCATTGCAAATCACATAATAACTCTCAATGGAAAATCACACCAAGGGCCAGTTCTCTGACTAATTATTATTCTGATTGTCTGGGTGTGTTAATCAAACAGGATTTTCATTATGAATTAAATAGATTTAAAAATATATATATTTGTAGTTTATCCATGTTTTCTAAGACAATACATTTTTATGATGTTATAACTAATGTACCGTTAAAGTTACATCAGGTCAGACCGATAAACAATGGGAGAAAAGTTTCTGGTAAACTACACACATTAAACTACATACTACAATAACTGTTCCCTTGCCACTGTCTCCAGTCCTGGCCTCACAAGCATCTAGAAGATCATAACGGTTATGAATCGTGTCCCAAATGGCACCCTATTCCTTATATAGTGCACTAGATTTGACCAGGGCCCGATGCTCCTATGATCCCTATGCTAAAGGGCTTTGGTCTAAAGTAGTGCACTATACAGGGAATAGGGCCCTGGTCTAAAGTAGTGCACTATAACAGGGAATAGGGCCCTGGTCTAAAGTAGTGCACTATACAGGGAATAGGGCCCTGGTCTAAAGTAGTGCACTATAACAGGGAATAGGGCCCTGGTCTAAAGTAGTGCACTATAACAGGGAATAGGGCCCTGGTCTAAAGTAGTACACTATACAGGGAATAGGGTTCCATTGGGAACGCACACACTGTACCTGGTGCCACATGAATGGGATTTCCCCCATGCTCTGAAAGAGAATTGTTACGTGAGCTATACTTAAAATGTACTGCAAGAAGACTGGGAAGGGCAGGAACACACACATTAGGGGAGGAAGGTATAACAATCACTTTCCATTTCAGATTCACTTTTATTTATTTATTTATTTTCATCTGGTCATATTTTCCAGGCAGTGCTCGTTGAAAATAAATCTATATTATTGTTGACATTGGAATATTTTGGCTTGTTTTCAAGTCATAAGTACTTCAAAAATGTTTCATGCAAATATATGAAAATCGTAACTTTTCTGGATAAAGTTTCTTTCCACTGGTTTAGTGGAGGAATACACCTCCACATCCACCTGAAAATGGGACTGATTGTCTAGAGACTATTGTGTTGGAGAGACACTAGAGGTCAAATCATACAAGTCTTTGCCCTGCTTCTGTTATAATGTTCAGTCAGGAGAGACACTAGAGGTCAAATCATACAAGTCTTTGCCCTGCTTCTGTTATAATGTTCAGTCAGGAGAGACACTAGAGGTCAAATCATACAAGTCTTTGTCCTGCTTCTGTTATAATGTTCAGTCAGGAGAGATGCTAGAGGTAACTTCCTGATCTTACGTGATTGGGATATGTTGGGGGGGGGGATTGGGGGGGGGAAGCAGAGAAGGAGGAGTGTTACTGGAAATAGGTGGCGGAGCAGGTCAGTCTGGTATATCACATCCCCTCTGGCTGTGTTCCAGGAAATGGGGAAGACACTCACTCTCTCTCTCTCTCTCACACACACACACACACACACACACACACACACACACACACACACACACACACACACACACACACACACACACACACACACACACACACACACACACACACACACACACACACACACACACACACACACACACACACACACACACACACACACACACACACGAAAGCGCGCGCACATGCACACACACACATACCAACGCACCTACCAACACACCTACACACACACCTACACCCCTATGAGTGGGCTGGGCCTAATGACATAGTTACATAACAAACGGTGAAATTATTTGCATCAGAATTGTGACGCTACAATTCATGCCTCACGTTCATAATGTTTCCCTGTGTGTACACCCTGACCCTCTCTGTAAGGAGATCGCAGACGGAACAGACTAGAAGCATTCTGTCACGTTGTAGTACAACTTCCTGCTGCCGATGAATGGAGTACGTTGTACTGTGTCAGCCACATACAGTATGTCTGACCTATCCACATCATTGCACTACTTTTGATGACTGATTACATAATGCTCCCCTATCCACATCTTTACACTACTTTTGATGACTGATTACATAATGCTCCCCTATCCACATCTTTACACTATTTTTGATGACTGATTACATAATGCTCCCCTATCCACATCATTACACTACTTTTGATGACTGATCACATAATGCTCCCCTATCCACATCATTACACTACTTTTGATGACTGATTACATAATGCTCCCTATCCACATCATTACACTACTTTTGATGACTGATTACATAATGCTCCCCTATCCACATCATTACACTACTTTTGATGACTGATTACATAATGCTCCCTATCCACATCTTTACACTACTTTTGATGACTGATTACATAATGCTCCCTATCCATATCATTGCGTTGTTATTTCAATTTAATTAAGAGGAAGATAAAACATCCAAACTGAATTCGTGTTAAGTTGATCTCCTGATGTCCACACTGTAGTGTACAGTTGTAACCAACCTGGTTTCAATCCCAGATGTTATCCCACTGAGCTAAAGCCTGATCGTAGCTCTTGAAGCTGCCATGAGTCGTCATGTCTCAGAGGCAGGGTTACATTACCGTGAGTTGTAGTGTACACACGAACCAAAAGCAAAGGCCCTGGAGCAGGATGCTAGTTCAGTCTCCTCTCTGTGAGGTTAGCTAGCTTTAGCCTGCCCTGTCACCTCAGTGCGTAGTGGTGTGTTACAGAGAGACAGGCAGGATGCTAGTTCAGTCTCCTCTCTGTGAGGTTAGCTAGCTTTAGCCTGCCCTGTCACCTCAGTGCGTAGTGGTGTGTTACAGAGAGACAGGCAGGATGCTAGTTCAGTCTCCTCTCTGTGAGGTTAGCTAGCTTTAGCCTGCCCTGTCACCTCAGTGCGTAGTGGTGTGTTACAGAGAGACAGGCAGGATGCTAGTTCAGTCTCCTCTCTGTGAGGTTAGCTAGCTTTAGCCTGCCCTGTCACCTCAGTGCGTAGTGGTGTGTTACAGAGAGACAGGCAGGATGCTAGTTCAGTCTCCTCTCTGTGAGGTTAGCTAGCTTTAGCCTGCCCTGTCACCTCAGTGCGTAGTGGTGTGTTACAGAGAGACAGGCAGGATGCTAGTTCAGTCTCCTCTCTGTGAGGTTAGCTAGCTTTAGCCTGCCCTGTCACCTCAGTGCGTAGTGGTGTGTTACAGAGAGACAGGCAGGATGCTAGTTCAGTCTCCTCTCTGTGAGGTTAGCTAGCTTTAGCCTGCCCTGTCACCTCAGTGCGTAGTGGTGTGTTACAGAGAGACAGGCAGGATGCTAGTTCAGTCTCCTCTCTGTGAGGTTAGCTAGCTTTAGCCTGCCCTGTCACCTCAGTGCGTAGTGGTGTGTTACAGAGAGACAGGCAGGATGCTAGTTCAGTCTCCTCTCTGTGAGGTTAGCTAGCTTTAGCCTGCCCTGTCACCTCAGTGCGTAGTGGTGTGTTACAGAGAGACAGGCAGGATGCTAGTTCAGTCTCCTCTCTGTGAGGTTAGCTAGCTTTAGCCTGCCCTGTCACCTCAGTGCGTAGTGGTGTGTTACATAGAGACAGGCAGGATGCTACGTTTTTCTACAGCATTTCATCTCAGGTGTTGATAAGAAAGAACAACACTCACATCCAGAAAACACGTCCTGTCTTCACAGGTAATGACGCCCCTGTGTTTCTGATAAGGACCAACAGAAAGTACCTTATCCACGCGTTAAAGCCATCCCTTACGTGAAAAGAATCTCAGGTATGGTGTATGTCATTTAGCAGAAACTGTAATTCACGTTAGGATCGGGGCCGAGGGGAGGGAGGATCGGGGGCGAGGGGAGGGAGGATCGGGGCGAGGGGAGGGAGAATCGGGGGCGAGGGGAGGGAGGATCGGGGGCGAGGGGAGGGAGGATCGGGGGGTGAGGGGAGGGAGAATCGGGGGCGAGGGAGAGCTTTGCTGTCATGTCTGCAACACAAACCTCCAAAGAGAGTTCAAATGGAGACTCTTGCCATAACTTCAGGCAACAGAGATTATGAAGTGTGTTGCCCTTTTTAATGATGGAATGTGTTGCCTTTTTAATGATGGAATGTGTTGCCTTTTTAATGATGGAATGTGTTGCCTTTTTAATGATGTAATGTGTTGTCCTTTAACTATGGAATGTGTTGCCCTTTTAATTATGGAATGTGTTGCCTTTTTTAATGATGGAATGTGTTGCCTTTTTTAATGATGGAACGTGTTGCCTTTTTTAATGATGGAATGTGTTGCCTTTTTAATGATGGAATGTGTTGCCCTTTTTAATGATGGAATGTGTTGCCTTTTTAATTATGGAATGTGTTGCCCTTTTTAATGATGGAATGTGTTGCCCTTTAATTATGGAATGTGTTGCCCTTTAATTATGGAATGTGTTGCCCTTTAATGATGGAATGTGTTGCCCTTTAATTATGGAATGTGTTGCCCTTTAATTATGGAATGTGTTGCCCTTTAATTATGGAATGTGTTGCCCTTTAATTATGGAATGTGTTGCCCTTTAATTATGGAATGTGTTGCCCTTTAATGATGGAATGTGTTGCCCTTTAATTATGGAATGTGTTGCCCTTTAATTATGGAATGTGTTGCCCTTTAATTATGGAATGTGTTGCCCTTTAATGATGGAATGTGTTGCCCTTTAATTATGGAATGTGTTGCCCTTTAATTATGGAATGTGTTGCCCTTTAATTATGGAATGTGTTGCCCTTTAATGATGGAATGTGTTGCCCTTTAATGATGGAATGTGTTGCCCTTTAATTATGGAATGTGTTGCCCTTTAATGATGGAATGTGTTGCCCTTTAATGATGGAATGTGTTGCCCTTTTAACTATGGAATGTGTTGCCCTTTAATTATGGAATGTGTTGCCCTTTAATTATGGAATGTGTTGCCCTTTAATTATGGAATGTGTTGCCCTTTAATTATGGAATGTGTTGCCCTTTAATTATGGAATGTGTTGCCCTTTTAATGATGGAATGTGTTGCCCTTTTAATTACAGGGTATTTTGCATCTGTTAGCGTTCAGTCAAACTGTGCAAAAAGGGAAATCGAAACGTACTTTAGGCAGTAATACCGAATGGTTAAGGTCAGGGTTTGGGATAAGGTTAAACTTAAGGTTAGGCAGTAATACCGAATGGTTAAGGTCAGGGTTTGGGATAAGGTTAAACTTAAGGTTAGGCAGTAATACCGAATGGTTAAGGTCAGGGTTTGGGATAAGGTTAAATTTAAGGTTAGGCAGTAATACCGAATGGTTAAGGTCAGGGTTTGGGATAAGGTTAAACTTAAGGTTAGGCAGTAATACCGAATGGTTAAGGTCAGGGTTTGGGATAAGGTTAAATTTAAGGTTAGGCAGTAATACCGAATGGTTAAGGTCAGGGTTTGGGATAAGGTTAAACTTAAGGTTAGGCAGTAATACCGAGTGGTTAAGGTCAGGGTTTGGGATAGGGTTAAACTTAAGGTTAGGCAGTAATACCGAGTGGTTAAGGTCAGGGTTTGGGATAAGGTTAAATTTAAGGTTAGGCAGTAATACCGAGTGGTTAAGGTCAGGGTTTGGGATAAGGTTAAATTTAAGGTTAGGCAGTAATACCGAATGGTTAAGGTCAGGGTTTGGGATAAGGTTAAACTTAAGGTTAGGCAGTAATACCGAGTGGTTAAGGTCAGGGTTTGGGATAAGGTTAAATTTAAGGTTAGGCAGTAATACCGAGTGGTTAAGGTCAGGGTTTGGGATAGGGTTAAATTTAAGGTTAGGCAGTAATACCGAGTGGTTAAGGTCAGGGTTTGGGATAAGGTTAAATTTAAGGTTAGGCAGTAATACCGAGTGGTTAAGGTCAGGGTTTGGGATAAGGTTAAATTTAAGGTTAGGCAGTAATACCGAGTGGTTAAGGTAAGGATTAAGGTTTGCTCAGCGCCGAAGCTAGCAGTTTAAGTCCATCTTCAACAGGTAACAGGCACTCTTGTTGCCCCTAGTGGATGGGTGGAAATTGCCATGAAAAGAAAAGGCCAGATGCCATAACTTCACTATTCCAGAGATGTCTGGACAGTGAATAATCCACTGGTGTTTGGGCTGCATTTACATTCTGTAACAAGCACATTTTCTATGTAGGCTTGTTGCCTTTTGAGAAGGAAAAGTATAATTTTGCAACAAAAGGAACCAGAGAGGAGAGTGTTAACAGGTATTGTGCTTTGCATAGATACAATCTGATTCAATCCTCTCTCTTTCTCTTCCCCTCCCCTCATGCTGTTTATTGACACAGTAGTGTCTCCGCACTGAAGAAGCTGTGACACAGACCTGAGGAGATAGAAGGAGCGGAGACAGACAGACAGACAGACAGACAGACAGACAGACAGACAGACAGACAGACAGACAGACAGACAGACAGACAGACAGACAGACAGACAGACAGACAGACAGACAGACAGACAGACAGACAGACAGACAGACAGACAGACAGACAGACAGACAGACAGACAGACAGACAGACAGACAGACAGACAGACAGACAGACAGACAGACAGACAGACAGACAGACAGACAGCTCTTGATGAAAGCCACAAACTCAGGAAGCATAGCAGAATTTCTCAGCAACTCAGTCATCAAAGAGAAAGCGAAAAAGAATGAAGCAGATGACAGAGTAGGAGTGCCGATCTAGGATCAGGTCCCCCCCCCTGTTCACATCATCTTATTCATTATGATCTAAAGGACACAAATGATCCTAGATCAGTACACAACTTCAATACTTTTTGTGAATATGGGTAAACACATTATAATAGTAATGATTTAAAAGGCAAAACTGATCCCAAATCAGCTACTCTGAACTTTGTGAATACAGGCCCTGACCTTTCTCAACCTCTCCTCAGGGGAAGGGGTGGGCGAGGGAGGTGAATGTGACACAAGGGAAAGAACACAATTTTGTGTTGACATCATCACAATCTCCATGTGTTTGAATCATCACTCTAGGCCCTACAAAACATTTTGTGACATTAGCCAGGTTTTCATACAATTGGCAACAGATATTCTTTCAAATATAAAAAAAAAAATCTGCATAAATATAATATGCGCATTTCCACTAAATGGACTTCTTGCAGATAAAAACCAGTGGGTGATGATGTAAGTAAAACCAGTGCCTGATGATGTAGGTAAAACCAGTGGGTGATGATGTAGGTAAAACCAGTGCCTGATGATGTAGGTAAAACCAGTGCCTGATGATGTAGGTAAAACCAGTGCATGATGATGTAGGTAAAACCAGTGGGTGATGATGTAGGTAAAACCAGTGCCTGATGATGTAGGTAAAACCAGTGCGTGATGATGTAGGTAAAACCAGTGGGTGATGATGTAGGTAAAACCAGTGCCTGATGATGTAGGTAAAACCAGTGCCTGATGATGTAGGTAAAACCAGTGCGTGATGATGTAGGTAAAACCAGTGCCTGATGATGTAGGTAAAACCAGTGTGTGATGATGTAGGTAAAACCAGTGCTTGATGATGTAGGTAAAACCAGTGCGTAGGTAAAACCAGTGCATGATGATGTAGGTAAAACCAGTGCCTGATGATGTAGGTCAAACCAGGGCGTGATGATGTAGGTAAAACCAGTGCGTAGGTAAAACCAGTGCATGATGATGTAGGTAAAACCAGTGCCTGATGATGTAGGTAAAACCAGGGCGTGATGATGTAGGTAAAACCAGTGCGTAGGTAAAACCAGTGCATGATGATGTAGGTAAAACCAGTGCCTGATGATGTAGGTAAAACCAGTGCGTGATGATGTAGGTAAAACCAGTGCGTAGGTAAAACCAGTGCGTGATGATGTAGGTAAAACCAGTGCGTAGGTAAAACCAGTGCCTGATGATGTAGGTAAAACCAGTGCGTGATGATGTAGGTAAAACCAATGCGTGATGATGTAGGTAAAACCAGTGCCTGATGATGTAGGTCCAGTGCCTGATGATGTAGGTAAAACCAGTGGGTGATGATGTAGGTAAAACCAGTGCGTGATGATGTAGGTAAAACCAGTGCATGATGATGTAGGTAAAACCAGTGCATGATGATGTAGGTAAAACCAGTGCGTAGGTAAAACCAGTGCCTGATGATGTAGGTAAAACCAGTGGGTGATGATGTAGGTAAAACCAGTGCATGATGATGTAGGTAAAACCAGTGCATGATGATGTAGGTAAAACCAGTGCGTGATGATGTAGGTAAAACCAGTGGGTGATGATGTAGGTAAAACCAGTGCCTGATGATGTAGGTAAAACCAGTGCGTGATGATGTAGGTAAAACCAGTGGGTGATGATGTAGGTAAAACCAGTGCGTGATGATGTAGGTAAAACCAGTGCCTGATGATGTAGGTAAAACCAGTGCATGATGATGTAGGTAAAACCAGTGCGTAGGTAAAACCAGTGCCTGATGATGTAGGTAAAACCAGTGCATGATGATGTAGGTAAAACCAGTGCATGATGATGTAGGTAAAACCAGTGCCTGATGATGTAGGTAAAACCAGTGCATGATGATGTAGGTAAAACCAGTGCGTAGGTAAAACCAGTGTCTGATGATGTAGGTAAAACCAGTGCCTGATGATGTAGGTAAAACCAGTGTGTGATGATGTAGGTAAAACCAGTGCATGATGATGTAGGTAAAACCAGTGCGTAGGTAAAACCAGTGCCTGATGATGTAGGTAAAACCAGTGCATGATGATGTAGGTAAAACCAGTGCGTGATGATGTAGGTAAAACCAGTGCCTGATGATGTAGGTAAAACCAGTGCCTGATGATGTAGGTAAAACCAGTGTCTGATGATGTAGGTAAAACCAGTGGGTGATGATGTAGGTAAAACCAGTGCCTGATGATGTAGGTAAAACCAGTGCCTGATGATGTAGGTCCAGTGGGTGATGATGTAGGTAAAACCAGTGCCTGATGATGTAGGTAAAACCAGTGCGTGATGATGTAGGTAAAACCAGTGCGTGATGATGTAGGTAAAACCAGTGCCTGATGATGTAGGTCACAAAATTTACTTTTTTCGCTTAAGTTTTTATGTACCGAATAACAATCTAACTTTCAATGTGTTTCCATCACATTTTGTTACAGAAAAACAGCTGTGTAAAATATCAAAGGTGCTTCTGCCTACTCTGTCTGGTATGTGAGTTCTAGCCAGGGTAGGCTCTGTGGGTAGGCTCTGTGGGTAGGCTCTGTGGGTAGGCTCTGTGGGTAGGCTCTGTGGGTCAGCTCTGTGGGTAGGCTCTGTGGGTAGGCTCTGTGGGTCGGCTCTGTGGGTAGGCTCTGTGGGTAGGCTCGTCTACATGAAGACATTATGGATAAGAGAAAGAATGTATTTATTTGTCGAAACGGCAGTCAAGCATTGATCCTCATGCCACCATTGATCCTAATGCCACCATTGATCCTCAAGCCACTATTGATCCTAATGCCAGCATTGATCCTCATGCCACCATTGATCCTCAAGCCACTATTGATCCTCATGCCACCATTGATCCTCAAGCCACCATTGATCCTCATGCCACCATGAACAGTGGGTTAACTGCCTTGTTCAGGGGAACAGTGGGTTAACTGCCTTGTTCAGGGGAACAGTGGGTTAACTGCCTTGTTCAGGGGAACAGTGGGTTAACTGCCTTGTTCAGGGGAACAGTGGGTTAACTGCCTTGTTCAGGGGAACAGTGGGTTAACTGCCTTGGTCAGGGGAACAGTGGGTTAACTGCCTTGTTCAGGGGAAGAGTGGGTTAACTGCCTTGTTCAGGGGAACAGTGGGTTAACTGCCTTGCTCAGGGGAACAGTGGGTTAACTGCCTTGTTCAGGGGAACAGTGGGTTAACTACCTTATTCAGGGGAACAGTGGGTTAACTGCCTTGTTCAGGGGAACAGTGGGTTAACTGCCTTGTTCAGGGGAACAGTGGGTTAACTGCCTTGTTCAGGGGAACAGTGGGTTAACTGCCTTGTTCAGAGGAACAGTGGGTTAACTGCCTTGTTCAGGGGAAGAGTGGGTTAACTGTCTTGTTCAGGGGAACAGTGGGTTAACTGCCTTGTTCAGGGGAAGAGTGGGTTAACTGCCTTGTTCAGGGGAACAGTGGGTTAACTGCCTTGTTCAGGGGAACAGTGGGTTAACTGCCTTGTTCAGGGGAACAGTGGGTTAACTGCCTTGTTCAGGGGAAGAGTGGGTTAACTGCCTTGTTCAGGGGCAGAACGACTGTTAACCCATTGTTCCCCGGAAGTGTTGTGCAGGTGAATGAGGACCCAAAAGCGACTTGGCGAAAACAGAGTTTTAATCCAGTAAAGAAACTTTACAAAACAAAAGGCATAATACTACTCGTAAAGACGAGAACAGACTGGAGACTTGATCAAGAACTGCAGGTTGCCTCGGGAAGGCACTTGAACCTAGCAGACTCAGACACCTGCTCACCACGCAGCATCTGAGGGAAACACGACACGACAGGGCAATACATAGACACAGCACGGTGAATATTAGACAAGGATCCGACAGGGCAGGAACGGAAAACAAGGAGAGAAATAGGGACTCTAATCAGGGAAAAGGATCGGGAACAGGTGTGGGAAGACTAAATGATTGATTAGGGGAATAGGAACAGCTGGGAGCAGGAACGGAACGATAGAGAGAAGAGAGAGCGAGAGAGTGAGAGAGGGAGGGGAGAGAGAGGGATAGAAAGAGGGAAAGAACCTAATAAGACCAGCAGAGGGAAACGAATAGAAGGGGAAGCACAGGGACAAGACATGATAATCAATGACAAAACATGACAGTACCCCCCCACTCACCGAGCGCCTCCTGGCGCACTCGAGGAGGAACCCTGGCGGCAACGGAGGAAATCATCAATAAGCGAACGGTCCAGCACGTCCCGAGACGGAACCCAACTCCTCTCCTCAGGACCGTAACCCTCCCAATCCACTAAGTATTGGTGACCCCGTCCCCGAGAACGCATGTCCATGATCTTACGTACCTTGTAAATAGGTGCGCTCTCGACAAGGACGGGAGGGGGGGGAGGGAAGACGAACGGGGGTGCGAAGAAAAGGCTTGACACAGGAGACATGGAAGACAGGATGGACGCGACGAAGATGTCGCGGAAGAAGCAGTCGCACAGCGACAGGATTGACGACCTGGGAGACACGGAACGGACCAATGAACCGCGGAGTCAACTTACGAGAAGCTGTCGTAAGAGGAAGGTTGCGAGTGGAAAGCCACACTCTCTGGCCGCAACAATACCTTGGACTCTTAATCCTGCGTTTATTGGCGGCTCTCACAGTCTGTGCCCTGTAACGGCAAAGTGCAGACCTCACCCTCCTCCAGGTGCGCTCACAACGTTGGACAAACGCTTGAGCGGAGGGAACGCTGGACTCGGCAAGCTGGGATGAGAACAGAGGAGGCTGGTAACCCAGACTACTCTGAAACGGAGATAACCCGGTAGCAGACGAAGGAAGCGAGTTGTGAGCGTATTCTGCCCAGGGAGCTGTTCTGCCCAAGACGCAGGGTTTCTGAAAGAAAGGCTGCGTAGTATGCGACCAATCGTCTGATTGGCCCTCTCTGCTTGACCGTTAGACTGGGGATGAAACCCGGAAGAGAGACTGACGGACGCACCAATCAAACGACAGAACTCCCTCCAAAACTGTGACGTGAATTGCGGGCCTCTGTCTGAAACGGCGTCTAACGGGAGGCCATGAATTCTGAACACATTCTCGATGATGATTTGTGCCGTCTCCTTAGCGGAAGGAAGTTTAGCGAGGGGAATGAAATGTGCCGCTTTAGAGAACCTATCGACAACCGTAAGAATCACAGTCTTCCCCGCAGACAAAGGCAGACCGGTAATGAAGTCTAGGGCGATGTGAGACCATGGTCGAGAAGGAATGGGGAGCGGTCTGAGACGACCGGCAGGAGGAGAGTTACCCGACTTAGTCTGCGCGCAGTCCGAACAAGCAGCCACGAAACGGCGCGTATCACGCTCCTGAGTCGGCCACCAAAAGCGCTGGCGAATAGACGCAAGAGTGCCTCGAACACCGGGATGACCAGCTAACTTGGCAGAGTGAGCCCACTGAAGAACAGCCAGACGAGTGGAAACAGGAACGAAAAGGAGGTTACTAGGACAAGCGCGCGGCGACGCAGTGTGCGTGAGTGCTTGCTTAACCTGTCTTTCAATTCCCCAGACTGTTAACCCGACAACACGCCCATAAGGAAGAATCCCCTCGGGATCAGTAGAAGCCACAGAAGAACTAAACAGACGGGATAAGGCATCAGGCTTGGTGTTTTTGCTACCCGGACGGTAAGAAATCACAAACTCGAAACGAGCGAAAAACAACGCCCAACGAGCTTGACGGGCATTAAGTCGTTTGGCAGAACGGATGTACTCAAGGTTCTTATGGTCTGTCCAAACGACAAAAGGAACGGTCGCCCCCTCCAACCACTGTCGCCATTCGCCTAGGGCTAAGCGGATGGCGAGCAGTTCACGGTTACCCACATCATAGTTGCGCTCAGATGGCGACAGGCGATGAGAAAAATAAGCGCAAGGATGAACCTTATCGTCAGACTGGAAGCGCTGGGATAGAATGGCTCCCACGCCTACCTCTGAAGCGTCAACCTCGACAATGAATTGTCTAGTGACGTCAGGAGTAACGAGGATAGGAGCGGACGTAAAACGTTCTTTTAGAAGATCAAAAGCTCCTGGGCGGAACCGGACCACTTAAAACACGTCTTGACAGAAGTAAGAGCTGTGAGAGGGGCAGCAACTTGACCGAAATTACGAATGAAACGCCGATAGAAATTAGCGAAACCTAAAAAGCGCTGCAACTCGACACGTGACCTTGGAACGGGCCAATCACTGACAGCTTGGACCTTAGCGGAATCCATCTGAATGCCTTCAGCGGAAATAACGGAACCGAGAAAAGTAACGGAGGAGACATGAAAAGAGCACTTCTCAGCCTTTACGTAGAGACAATTCTCTAAAAGGCGCTGTAGAACACGTCGAACGTGCTGAACATGAATCTCGAGTGACGGTGAAAAAATCAGGATATCGTCAAGATAGACAAAAACAAAGATGTTCAGCATGTCTCTCAGAACATCATTAACTAATGCCTGAAAAACAGCTGGCGCATTGGCGAGACCAAACGGCAGAACCCGGTACTCAAAATGCCCTAACGGAGTGTTAAACGCCGTTTTCCACTCGTCCCCCTCTCTGATGCGCACGAGATGGTAAGCGTTACGAAGGTCCAACTTAGTAAAGCACCTGGCTCCCTGCAGAATCTCGAAGGCTGATGACATAAGGGGAAGCGGATAACGATTCTTAACCGTTATGTCATTCAGCCCTCGATAATCCACGCAGGGGCGCAGAGTACCGTCCTTCTTCTTAACAAAAAGAACCCCGCCCCGGCCGGAGAGGAAGAAGGCACTATGGTACCGGCGTCAAGAGACACAGATAAATAATCCTCGAGAGCCTTACGTTCGGGAGCCGACAGAGAGTATAGTCTACCCCGAGGAGGAGTGGTCCCCGGAAGGAGATCAATACTACAATCATACGACCGGTGAGGAGGAAGGGAGTTGGCTCGGGACCGACTGAAGACCGTGCGCAGATCATGATATTCCTCCGGCACTCCTGTCAAATCGCCAGGTTCCTCCTGAGAAGTGGGGACAGAAGAAATGGGAGGGATGGCAGACATTAAACACTTCACATGACAAGAAACGTTCCAGGATAGGATAGAATTACTAGACCAATTAATAGAAGGATTATGACATACTAGCCAGGGATGACCCAAAACAACAGGTGTAAAAGGTGAACGAAAAATCAAAAAAGAAATAGTCTCACTGTGGTTACCAGATACTGTGAGAGTTAAAGGTAGTGTCTCAAATCTGATACTGGGAAGATGACTACCATCTAAGGCAAACATGGGCGTAGGCTTGTCTAACTGTCTGAAAGGAATGTCATGTTTCCGAGCCCATGCTTCGTCCATGAAACAACCCTCAGCCCCAGAGTCAATCAAGGCACTGCATGTAGCACCCGAACCGGTCCAGCGTAGATGGACCGACATAGTAGTACAGGATCTAGATGAAGAGACCTGAGTAGTAGCGCTCACCAGTAGCCCTCCGCTTACTGATGAGCTCTGGCCTTTACTGGACATGAATTGACAAAATGTCCATCAAATCCCAATAGAGGCACAGGCGGTTGGTGATCCTCCGTTCCCTCTCCTTGGTCGAGATGCGAATACCTCCCAGCTGCATGGGCTCAGTCTCTGAGCCAGAGGAGGGAGATGGTTGCGATGCGGAGCAGGGAAACACCGTTGACACGAGCTCTCTTCCACGAGCTTGGTGACGAAGATCTACCCGTCGTTCTATGCGGATGGCGAGAGCAATCAAAGAGTCCACACTGGAAGGAACCTCCCGAGAGAGAATCTCATCTTTGACCACTGCGTGGAGTCCCTCCAGAAAACGAGCGAGCAGCGCCGGCTCGTTCCAGTCACTAGAGGCAGCAAGAGTGCGAAACTCTATAGAGTAATCCGTTATGGATCGATCACCTTGGCATAGGGAAGCCAGGGCCCTAGAAGCCTCCCCACCAAAAACTGAACGGTCAAAAACCCGAATCATCTCCTCTTTAAAGTTCTGGTAATTGTTAGAACAATCAGCCCTTGCCTCCCAGATAGCTGTGCCCCACTCTCGAGCCCGGCCAGTAAGGAGTGAAATGACGTAAGCAACCCGAGCTCTCTCGCTAGAGTATGTGTTGGGTTGGAGAGAGAACACAATATCACACTGGGTGAGAAAGGAGCGGCACTCCGTGGGCTGCCCGGAGTAGCAAGGTGGGTTATTAACCCTAGGTTCCGGAGGCTCGGCAGGCCAGGAAGTAACAGGTGGCACGAGACGAAGACTCTGGAACTGTCCAGAGAGGTCGGAAACCTGAGCGGCCAGGTTCTGTCATGCAGGTGAACGAGGACCCAAACGCGACTTAACAGAAACAGAGTTTATTAATGTTCAAAACGGAATAACAGAAATCCTCTAGATTGTAGAGGGGAAAACAACTGGAGAAGCGGCCACAGACTGCAGGTCGCTTCGGGTAGGCGCAGGCCGTAGTCGACTGAGACACCTGCTCACACGCAGCGTCTGATGAAGGCACAAAACACGACAGGACAGGGTGATACACAATCACGGCAAAAACACGACAGGACAGGGCGAAACGCAATCACAGCATGGTGAATACAATACAAGGAACTGACGGCACAGGAACGGAACACAAAGGAATAAATAGGGACTCTAATCAGGGGAAAGGATCGGGAACAGGTGTGGGAAGACTAAATGATGATTAGGGGAATAGGAACAGCTGGGAGCAGGAACGGAACGATAGAGAGAAGAGAGAGCGAGAGAGTGAGAGAGGGAGGGGAAGAGAGAGGGCTAGAAGGAGGAAAGAACCAAATAAGACCAGCAGAGGGAAACGAATAGAATGGGAAGCACAGGGACAAGACAAGATAATAAATGACAAACATGACAGTACCCCCCACTCACCGAGCGCCTCCTGGCGCTCTCGAGGAGGAACACTGGCGGCAACGGAGGAAATCATAGATCAAACGGTCCAGCACGTCCCGAGAAAGAACCCAACTCCTCTCCTCAGGACCGTAACGAAAAACGATAAAAAGGGAAACTAGGGTACTACTCTAAAAAAAAAAAAATGAGAACTAGGGACAGACTGAGACACAGCAAGGGCAGGGACAAGAACAGGAGAGATGCGATGGCAGGGAACAGACTGAGACCCAGCAAGACCAGGAGCAGAAGCAGAAAAAAATTACCAGACTTCTTCTGCGCGCAGTCTGAACACGCAGCCACGAAACGGCGCGTGTCACGCTCCTGAGTCGGCCACCAAAAGCGCTGGCGAATAGACGCAAGAGTGCCTCGAACACCGGGATGACCAGCTAACTTGGCAGAGTGAGCCCACTGAAGAACAGCCAGACGAGTGGAAACAGGAACGAAAAGGAGGTTACTAGGACAAGCGCGCGGCGACGCAGTGTGCGTGAGTGCTTGCTTAACCTGTCTTTCAATTCCCCAGACTGTCAACCCGACAACACGCCCATAAGGAAGAATCCCTCGGGATCAGTAGAAGCCACAGAAGAACTAAACAGACGGGATAAGGCATCAGGCTTGGTGTTCTTGCTACCCGGACGGTAAGAAATCACAAACTCGAAACGAGCGAAAAACAACGCCCAACGAGCTTGACGGGCATTAAGTCGTTTGGCAGAACGGATGTACTCAAGGTTCTTATGGTCTGTCCAAACGACAAAAGGAACGGTCGCCCCCTCCAACCACTGTCGCCATTCGCCTAGGGCTAAGCGGATGGCGAGCAGTTCACGGTTACCCACATCATAGTTGCGCTCAGATGGCGACAGGCGATGAGAAAAATAAGCGCACGGATGAACCTTATCGTCAGACTGGAAGCGCTGGGATAGAATGGCTCCCACGCCTACCTCTGAAGCGTCAACCTCGACAATGAATTGTCTAGTGACGTCAGGAGTAACGAGGATAGGAGCGGACGTAAAACGTTCTTTTAGAAGATCAAAAGCTCCCTGGGCGGAACCGGACCACTTAAAACACGTCTTGACAGAAGTAAGAGCTGTGAGAGGGGCAGCAACTTGACCGAAATTACGAATGAAACGCCGATAGAAATTAGCGAAACCTAAAAAGCGCTGCAACTCGACACGTGACCTTGGAACGGGCCAATCACTGACAGCTTGGACCTTAGCGGAATCCATCTGAATGCCTTCAGCGGAAATAACGGAACCGAGAAAAGTAACGGAGGAGACATGAAAAGAGCACTTCTCAGCCTTTACGTAGAGACAATTCTCTAAAAGGCGCTGTAGAACACGTCGAACGTGCTGAACATGAATCTCGAGTGACGGAGAAAAAATCAGGATATCGTCAAGATAGACAAAAACAAAAATGTTCAGCATGTCTCTCAGAACATCATTAACTAATGCCTGAAAAACAGCTGGCGCATTGGCGAGACCGAACGGCAGAACCCGGTACTCAAAATGCCCTAACGGAGTGTTAAACGCCGTTTTCCACTCGTCCCCCTCTCTGATGCGCACGAGATGGTAAGCGTTACGAAGGTCCAACTTAGTAAAGCACCTGGCTCCCTGCAGAATCTCGAAGGCTGATGACATAAGGGGAAGCGGATAACGATTCTTAACCGTTATGTCATTCAGCCCTCGATAATCCACGCAGGGGCGCAGAGTACCGTCCTTCTTCTTAACAAAAAAGAACCCCCCCCGGCCGGAGAAGAAGAAGGCACTATGGTACCGGCGTCAAGAGACACAGACAAATAATCCTCGAGAGCCTTACGTTCGGGAGCCGACAGAGAGTATAGTCTACCTCGAGGAGGCGTGGTCCCTGGAAGGAGATCAATACTACAATCATACGACCGGTGAGGAGGAAGGGAGTTGGCTCGGGACCGACTGAAGACCGTGCGCAGATCATGATATTCCTCCGGCACTCCTGTCAAATCGCCAGGTTCCTCCTGAGAAGTAGGGAGAGAAGAAACGGGAGGGATGGCAGACATTAAACACTTCACATGACAAGAAACGTTCCAGGATAGGATAGAATTACTAGACCAATTAATAGAAGGATTATGACATACTAGCCAGGGATGACCCAAAACAACAGGTGTAAACGGTGAACGGAAAATCAAAAAAGAAATAGTCTCACTGTGGTTACCAGATACTGTGAGAGTTAAAGGTAGTGTCTCAAATTTGATACTGGGAAGATGACTACCATCTAAGGCAAACATGGGCGTAGGCTTGTCTAACGGTCTGAAAGGAATGTTATGTTTCCGAACCCATGCTTCGTCCATGAAACAACCCTCAGCCCCAGAGTCAATCAAGGCACTGCATGTAGCACCCGAACCGGTCCAGCGTAGATGGACCGACATAGTAGTACAAGATCTAGATGAAGGGACCTGAGTAGTAGCGCTCACCAGTAGCCCTCCGCTTACTGATGGGCTCTGGCCTCTTACTGGACATGAATTAACAAAATGTCCAGCAACTCCGCAATAGAGGCACAGGCGGTTGGTGATCCTCCGTTCCCTCTCCTTAGTCGAGATGCGAATCCCTCCCAGCTGCATGGGCTCAGTCTCAAAGCCAGAGGAGGGAGATGGTTGCGATGCGGAGCAGGGAAACACCGTTGATGCGAGCTCTCTTCCACGAGCCCGGTGACGAAGATCTACCCGTCGTTCTATGCGGATGGCGAGAGCAATCAAAGAGTCCACATCTGAAGGAACCTCCCGGGAGAGAATCTCATCCTTAACCACTGCGTGGAGTCCCTCCAGAAAACGAGCGAGCAGCGCCGGCTCGTTCCACTCACTAGAGGCAGCAAGAGTGCGAAACTCAATGGAATAATCCGTTATGGACCGTTCACCTTGGCATAAGGAAGCCAGGGCCCTAGAAGCCTCCCCACCAAAAACTGAACGGTCAAAAACCCGAATCATCTCCTCTTTAAAGTTCTGGAATTTGTTAGAGCAATCAGCCCTTGCCTCCCAGATAGCTGTGCCCCATTCTCGAGCCCGGCCAGTAAGGAGTGAAATGACGTAAGCAACTCGAGCTCTCTCTCTAGAGTATGTGTTGGGTTGGAGAGAGAACACAATCTCACACTGCGTGAGAAAGGAGCGGCACTCAGTGGGCTGCCCGGAGTAGCAAGGTGGGTTATTAACCCTAGGTTCTGGAGGCTCGGCAGGCCAGGAAGTAACAGGTGGCACGAGACGTAGACTCTGGAACTGTCCAGAGAGGTCGGAAACCTGAGCGGCCAGGTTCTCCACGGCATGGCGAGCAGCAGACAATTCCTGCTCGTGTCTGCCGAGCATGGCTCCTTGGATCTTGACGGCAGTGTAAACAGCGTCTGAAGTCGCTGGGTCCATTCCTTGGTCAGTTCCTTCTGTCATGCAGGTGAACGAGGACCCAAACGCGACTTAACAGAAACAGAGTTTATTAATGTTCAAAACGGAATAACAGAAATCCTCTAGATTGTAGAGGGGAAAACAACTGGAGAAGCGGCCACAGACTGCAGGTCGCTTCGGGTAGGCGCAGGCCGTAGTCGACTGAGACACCTGCTCACACGCAGCGTCTGATGAAGGCACAAAACACGACAGGACAGGGTGATACACAATCACGGCAAAAACACGACAGGACAGGGCGAAACGCAATCACAGCATGGTGAATACAATACAAGGAACTGACGGCACAGGAACGGAACACAAAGGAATAAATAGGGACTCTAATCAGGGGAAAGGATCGGGAACAGGTGTGGGAAGACTAAATGATGATTAGGGGAATAGGAACAGCTGGGAGCAGGAACGGAACGATAGAGAGAAGAGAGAGCGAGAGAGTGAGAGAGGGAGGGGAAGAGAGAGGGCTAGAAGGAGGGAAAGAACCAAATAAGACCAGCAGAGGGAAACGAATAGAATGGGAAGCACAGGGACAAGACAAGATAATAAATGACAAACATGACAGGTTCTCCACGGCATGGCGAGCAGCAGACAATTCCTGCTCGTGTCTGCCGAGCATGGCTCCTTGGATCTCGACGGCAGTGTTACGAGCATCTGTAGTCGCTGGGTCCATTCCTTGGTCGGATCCTTCTGTTGTGCAGGTGAATGAGGACCCAAAAGCGACTTGGCGAAAACAGAGTTTTAATCCAGTAAAGAAACTTTACAAAACAAAAGGCATAATACTACTCGTAAAGACGAGAACAGACTGGAGACTTGATCAAGAACTGCAGGTTGCCTCGGGAAGGCACTTGAACCTAGCAGACTCAGACACCTGCTCACCACGCAGCATCTGAGGGAAACACGACACGACAGGGCAATACATAGACACAGCACGGTGAATATTAGACAAGGATCCGACAGGGCAGGAACGGAAAACAAGGAGAGAAATAGGGACTCTAATCAGGGAAAAGGATCGGGAACAGGTGTGGGAAGACTAAATGATTGATTAGGGGAATAGGAACAGCTGGGAGCAGGAACGGAACGATAGAGAGAAGAGAGAGCGAGAGAGTGAGAGAGGGAGGGGGAGAGAGAGGGATAGAAAGAGGGAAAGAACCTAATAAGACCAGCAGAGGGAAACGAATAGAAGGGGAAGCACAGGGACAAGACATGATAATCAATGACAAAACATGACAGGAAGGCCGTCATGATAAATAAGAATTTGTTTCTAACTGACTTATTTACAATGACAGCCTAGGAACAGTGGTTTATTGCCTTGTTCAGGGGCAGAAGGACATATTTTTACCTTGTCAGCTGGAGATTTGATTCAGCAACCGTTCAGTTACTGGCTCAACGCTCTAACCACTAGGTTACCTGCTGGTTACTGGCCCAACGCTCTAACCACTAGGTTACCTGCTGGTTACAGGCCCAATGCTCTAACCACTAGGCTACCTGCTGGTTACTGGCCCAACGCTCTAACCACTAGGCTACCTGCTGGTTACTGGCCCAACACTCTAACCACTAGGCTACCTGCTGGTTACAGGCCCAATGCCATAACCACTAGGCTACCTGCTGGTTACAGGCCCAATGCTCTAACCACTAGGCTACCTGCTGGTTACTGGCCCAATGCTCTAACCACTAGGTTACCTGCTGGTTACTGGCCCAATGCTCTAACCACTAGGTTACCTGATGGTTACAGGCCCAATGCTCTAACCACTAGGTTACCTGCTGGTTACTGGCCCAATGCTCTAACCACTAGGTTACCTGCTGGTTACTGGCCCAACACTCTAACCACTAGGTTACCTGATGGTTACTGGCCCAATGCTCTAACCACTAGGTTACCTGATGGTTACTGGCCCAATGCTCTAACCACTAGGTTACCTGATGGTTACTGGCCCAATGCTCTAACCACTAGGTTACCTGCTGGTTACTGGCCCAATGCTCTAACCACTAGGTTACCTGCTGGTTACTGGCCCAACACTCTAACCACTAGGCTACCTGCTGGTTACTGGCCCAGCGCTCTAACCACTAGGCTACCTGCTGGTTACTGGCCCAATGCTCTAACCACTAGGTTACCTGCTGGTTACTGGCCCAATGCTCTAACCACTAGGTTACCTGCTGGTTACTGGCCCAACACTCTAACCACTAGGCTACCTGCTGGTTACTGGCCCAATGCTCTAACCACTAGGTTACCTGCTGGTTACTGGCCCAACACTCTAACCACTAGGCTACCTGCTGGTTACTGGCCCAATGCTCTAACCACTAGGCTACCTGCTGGTTACTGGCCCAATGCTCTAACCACTAGGTTACCTGCTGGTTACTGGACCAATGCTCTAACCACTAGGTTACCTGCTGGTTACTGGCCCAACACTCTAACCACTAGGCTACCTGCTGGTTACTGGCCCAACACTCTAACCACTAGGCTACCTGCTGGTTACTGGCCCAATGCTCTAACCACTAGGTTACCTGCTGGTTACTGGCCCAATGCTCTAACCACTAGGTTACCTGCTGGTTACTGGCCCAACACTCTAACCACTAGGCTACCTGCTGGTTACTGGCCCAATGCTCTAACCACTAGGCTACCTGCTGGTTACTGGCCCAATGCTCTAACCACTAGGTTACCTGCTGGTTACTGGCCCAACACTCTAACCACTAGGCTACCTGCTGGTTACTGGCCCAATGCTCTAACCACTAGGTTACCTGCTGGTTACTGGCCCAATGCTCTAACCACTAGGTTACCTGCTGGTTACTGGCCCAACACTCTAACCACTAGGCTACCTGCTGGTTACTGGCCCAACACTCTAACCACTAGGCTACCTGCTGGTTACTGGCCCAATGCTCTAACCACTAGGTTACCTGCTGGTTACTGGCCCAATGCTCTAACCACTAGGTTACCTGCTGGTTACTGGCCCAACACTCTAACCACTAGGCTACCTGCTGGTTACTGGCCCAATGCTCTAACCACTAGGCTACCTGCTGGTTACTGGCCCAATGCTCTAACCACTAGGTTACCTGCTGGTTACTGGCCCAACACTCTAACCACTAGGCTACCTGCTGGTTACTGGCCCAATGCTCTAACCACTAGGTTACCTGCTGGTTACTGGCCCAATGCTCTAACCACTAGGTTACCTGCTGGTTACTGGCCCAACACTCTAACCACTAGGTTACCTGCTGGTTACTGGCCCAATGCTCTAACCACTAGGTTACCTGCTGGTTACTGGCCCAACACTCTAACCACTAGGCTACCTGCTGGTTACTGGCCCAATGCTCTAACCACTAGGCTACCTGCTGGTTACTGGCCCAATGCTCTAACCACTAGGTTACCTGCTGGTTACTGGCCCAACACTCTAACCACTAGGCTACCTGCTGGTTACTGGCCCAATGCTCTAACCACTAGGTTACCTGCTGGTTACTGGCCCAATGCTCTAACCACTAGGTTACCTGCTGGTTACTGGCCCAACACTCTAACCACTAGGTTACCTGATGGTTACTGGCCCAACACTCTAACCACTAGGTTACCTGCTGGTTACAGGCCCAATGCTCTAACCACTAGGCTACCTGCCACCGGTCGGTGTACCTTCCAGTAACATTAGTTAGGCAATAATGGATTGGATGTTAAGATATTCCATCTGTTCATCAGCGGGAAATAGCCTCTTATCACATAGACAGAAGTTCTGACCTCTGATCGATTACACTATTTCAGCCTGACAACAAGAACTGTAAAATGATATATTAAATGAATGTCCTGTGTCTTTAAAAGGTACTGTACAGTCACATCTAATGAAAACAAAACACTAAAAACTTCCAGAACTGTTTTGTAATGGTTCTTTAATATTAACTACCAGAATAGAGGAACCTGTCTACGTCTTGAATCAATCATTTTTGGGATATCTGTACTTTACTATTTATATTTTTGACTACTTTTACTTTTACGCCACTACATTCCTAAAGAAAATGATGTACTTTCTATTCCATACCTTTTCCCTGTCACCCAAAAGTACTCGTTATGTTTGAAATGCTCAGCAGAACAGGAAAGTGGTCCAATTCACACACATATCAAGAGAACATCCCTGGTCATCCCTACTGCCTCTGACCACCGAGGTAAAGCTAGTTTCAGATTAGATATTTGACGGATATTCGCCTGTAGTTTTCCTTACGTTCACCAACAGCAGTTAGGGACCGTCAATATAGTGACAAACACATTTTTCACATTTCAATAGCTCTTTCACCATTATTCCTAAAACTTTAAAAACTGGATCTAGCTAACCCAATGGCATAGACACACATTGCGCTCACTTTTTTTTGCCGATTTACATCTCGCATAATTTTACATTATTTATTACAATTTTTTAATTTCAATAGCTCTTTCGTCATTGTCTTCAAACATGGTTCAGAATGTCCACACAATGGGCCTACACACTGTACATCCTTTAGTTTGTCCATTTTCCTCTCACATGTTTCTACATGAATTTGTCAAACTTTCAATTTTCAATAGCTCCTTGGTCATGTAACCTACTGTCTTCAAACACGGTTCAGAATGTTTCACTGACTACCCTTATATAGTCAGTGGACTATAGTTATTCCATGGTTCTGGATCTAATACATATTAGTATTTTACCTACATTTACCTACATTCATAATTGTAATAATTTATCTCACATATTGTGAAAAACTCTCTTGGCTGCTGACTCTGTCACTTTCAGACATGCGCAGAGCAGACTGAAAGGGGAAGGGTAAGCTCTTGACTTGAACCACAGGGGTTCCAAAAGGCACAGACACACCCCTTGACTTTCAATTGGCACCCTTGACCTGTATGTATTCTCTCCTGATTGGTCTCCTTGGTGCTTAGCCAATGGGAACTCCGTTGCCGGCCCCATCATAACGTTTTTACACAGTCTGGAAGTCTGACTAAAGTGCCAGATGTATGAGGAGAGACTAGAGGTCGACCGATGAATTGGCATGACCTATCAACTCACGAGATTAGGCTGGCAATACTAAAGTGCCTATAGGAACATCCAATAGTCAAAGGTACTGTATAGGAAACACAAATGGTACTGAGAGAAGTAGTCGGCGCGTTATAATTCCTATAATAACTACAACCTAAAACTTAACTGGGAATATTGAAGAACTGGGAATATTGAACCTCCAGCCTTCATATGTTCTCGTGTTCTGAGTAAGGAACTTAAACGTTAGCTTTTTTACATGGCACATATTGCACTTTTACCCTCTTCTCCAACACCGTGTTTTTGCATTATTTAAACCAAATTGAACATGTTTCATTATTTATTTGAGACTAAATAGATTTTATTTATGTTTTATATTAAGTTAAAATAAAACTGTTCATTGTTAATTCAGAATTGTTGTACTTGTCATTATTACAAATATCTATATAAAAATCAGCCGATTAATCGGTATCGGGGTTTTTTGGTCATCCAATAATCGGTATCGGTATCGGCGTTGAAAAATCATAATCGGTTGACCTCTCGGAGACACATCCTCCTTTGTATTTATGGGAACAAACATTTCCTGCCACTTTGGATCCTATTCTTGGGCAGTTAGAAGACACAATGCGCCAATACTTTGCCCTTTTCCTTTAAGGTTGATAGTAACGATGAAAGGAGATATTATCTGTCTCTCTCCTATTGTCTACCGCTGTTAAATACTGTGGCAAAATAAAACACTGGGAAAATAAGTACTTAGAACTACCAATTATTATGAATAAATACTAAAGAAAAGGGTTCAACACAACACTGGACTGAACCCCCAAACTGTCAAACTAATATTCATGTACAACAATATAGAAGATACATGACTAGAGGTTATGCAATATGGGTGTATATTATCCACTGCACGCTTCTTAGGTGTGTAATTGACATGACCAAGGAACTTTTGAAATTTAAAACGCTAAAAAAATGGACGTTACACGGCATGATTTTACAGTACACAAACAAGAGTGTGCAATATATAAGGCTAGTCCGTGGACATTCTGAAGTTTGTTTGAGTCCAGTAGGTCACATGACCAAGGAGCTATTGAAGTTTTAAATTCTGAAAAATTTATGTAAAATCGAGTGAGATGAAAATGGACAATCTAAAGTGTGTGCAATGTGTATGGCCCACTGACTGTACATTCTGAACCTTGTTTGAAGTCAAATTCATGTAAAATCGAGTGAGATGAAAATGAACAAACCAAAGGGTGTGGAATATAGAAGGGTAGTCATTGGACATTCTGAACCTTGTTTGGGGCAAGTAGGTCACATGACCAAGGAGCTATCGAAATTCAAATGTAAAAAAAAGTTTGTACTTTGTTTACGCTCCCTAACTAATTCAACTAGGAATACAAAATGCTCCTCACATTTCCACATGTTTATTAGATTTGGAAAGTGAATTAATGTCCAAATCGTGAAAATAAGACCTGTGCAATGTTGTGCACACTTTTTCCAACAGCATGACACTTATTTGGAGTCTGTGGCTCAAGTGGTTTGAAAGCTATTGAGGTTTGAAAGTGCGAATATCTGTTGAATATCCAACTTCAACTGTCTTAACCTCGGTCCTCTGATCTGACTCACTAAACACAAATGCTTTGTTTCTAAATTACGTCTGAGTGTTGGAGTGTGTTCCTGCCTATCTGTAAATGATGTCTGAGTGTTGGAGTGTGTTCCTGCCTATCTGTAAATGATGTCTGAGTGTTGGAGTGTGACCCTGGCTATCTGTAAATGATGTCTGAGTGTTGGAGTGTGTTCCTGCCTATCTGTAAATGATGTCTGAGTGTTGGAGTGTGACCCTGGCTATCTGTAAATGATGTCTGAGTGTTGGAGTGTGTTCCTGCCTATCTGTAAATGATGTCTGAGTTCCTTCCTATCTGTAAATGATGTCTGAGTGTTGAGTGTGCCCCTGCCTATCTGTAAATGATGTCTGAGTGTTGGAGTGTGTTCCTGCCTATCTGTAAGTGTTGTGTGTTCCTGCCTATCTGTAAATGATGTCTGAGTGTTGGAGTGTGTTCCTGCCTATCTGTAAATGATGTCTGAGTGTTGGAGTGTGTTCCTGCCTATCTGTAAATGATGTCTAGTGTTGGAGTGTTGAGTGTGTTCCTGCCTATCTGTAAATGATGTCTGCCTATCTGTAAATGATGTCTGAGTGTTGGAGTGTGTTCCTGCCTATCTGTAAATGATGTCTGAGTGTTGGAGTGTGTTCCTGCCTATCTGTAAATGATGTCTGAGTGTTGGAGTGTGTTCCTGCCTATCTGTAAATGATGTCTGAGTGTTGGAGTGTGTTCCTGCCTATCTGTAAATGATGTCTGAGTGTTGGAGTGTGTTCCTGCCTATCTGTAAATGATGTCTGAGTGTTGGAGTGTGTTCCTGCCTATCTGTAAATGATGTCTGAGTGTTGGAGCCTATCTGTGTTCCTGCCTATCTGTAAATGATGTCTGAGTGTTGGAGTGTGTGTTCTGTAAATGATGTCTGCCTATCTGTAAATGATGTCTGAGTGTTGGAGTGTGTTCCTGCCTATCTGTAAATGATGTCTGAGTGTTGGAGTGTGTTCCTGCCTATCTGTAAATGATGTCTGAGTGTTGGAGTGTGTTCCTGCCTATCTGTAAATGATGTCTGAGTGTTGGAGTGTGTTCCTGCCTATCTGTAAATGATGTCTGAGTGTTGGAGTGTGTTCCTGCCTATCTGTAAATGATGTCTGAGTGTTGTAAATGAGTGTTGGAGTGTGTTCCTGCCTATCTGTAAATGTGGAGTGTGTTCCTGCCTATCTGTAAATGATGTCTGAGTGTTAGTGTGTTCTGTAAATGATGTCTGAGTGTTGGAGTGTGTGCCTATCTGTAAATGATGTCTGAGTGTTGGAGTGTGTTCCTGCCTATCCTATCTGTAAATGATGTCTGAGTGTTGGAGTGTGTTCCTGCCTATCTGTAAATGATGTCTGAGTGTTGGAGTGTGTTCCTGCCTATCTGTAAATGATGTCTGAGTGTTGGAGTGTGTTCCTGCCTATCTGTAAATGATGTCTGAGTGTTGGAGTGTGTTCCTGCCTATCTGTAAATGATGTCCTGCCTATCTGTAAATGATGTCTGAGTGTTGGAGTGTGTTCCTGCCTATCTGTAAATGATGTCTGGAGCCTATCTGTAAATGATGGTGTTCCTGCCTATCTGTAAATGATGTCTGAGTGTTGGAGTGTGTTCCTGCCTATCTGTAAATGATGTCTGAGTGTTGGAGTGTGTTCCTGCCTATCTGTAAATGATGTCTGAGTGTTGGAGTGTGTTCCTGCCTTTCCGTAATGTAAAAAATAAACAAGAAAATGGTGCCGTCTGGTTTGTTCAATATAAGCAAATTGAAATTATTTCTACTTTTACTTTTGACAAGTACATTTGAGCAATTACATATACTTTTGATACTTAAGTATATCTAAAAGCAAATCCGTTTAGACTTTTACTCAAGTAGTATTTTACCGGGTGACTTTCACTTTTACTTGAGTCATTTTCTGTTAAGGATATCTTTATTATTACTCAAGTATGACAACTGGGTACTTTTCCCACCACTGTGCACTACTTTTGAGTCCAACGAGGCTTCAACTCTATAGGGCCCTGGTCAAAAATAGTGCACTACATAGGGAATAGGCTACCATTTGGTATGCATGCCAAGAAAAGAAGAAGAAAAAAAAGTGTTTTGAAAAAGCATGACTGGATATTTGGACAGTGGGGTGGTTAAAAACACTGTATCCATTTACCAGAACACCAGGCATTGCATCACCACAGATAACTATTGCTCCATCCAAAGACTGGAATGGTGAACACTGGTTTACTGTAAATCATGCAATAGGCAACTTAGAAGGTAAACAACTAAAAAAGTGAGCATGAATATAACCACAGTAGAGCTACGGGATTGGCTGTCCAGCCTCCAGAAAGGACCTGTGTCTGACAAGGACAGACTCACGAGAAAAACATCTTGCTATTGGTAAAAGATACTGTCAACGTTGTTACATTAGGGCCGATCTGTAACGATCTTTCATATTTCATATCTTAGATCAAAGGATAAGTTGCACTTTAAATTATTAGGCTCAAATGTCATTGAAAAGGTACAAGAACAAGGGCAAATATATATATGTCGCCTGACACAATTAAGTAACATTTTTGTTTCAGAGATTATGGCAAATATGAAATACTGATTATTTCGTCCACTGGAAATGAGCACTATGTATGTTGTTTCCCATTCCGATACAATCAATTGCAAACTTGTCTGGAATAAAATAAAGATTTTTATTAAGAATTATTTGCATAAAACATTTAGGAAAATACCACAGAAACATCATCAGCTTACAAAATGTTGTTCATCAAAATAATAACAACTTTTTAAGACAAAAACCCATCAACATTTATAAACCATACATACATTATTTATAAACCATACATACAGTATTTGGGTAAATTATGACATGAAAAGTAACTGATGCATTTGATGTGGAACCACGGTCAGCATGCCAAACTGCACCTTATCCCCTATGCCGTGCACTAGTTTTGATCAGAGCCCTAATATAGTGCACTGGGGAATAGGGTGCCATTTGGGATGTTCCATAGTGTTGATTACATCACAATGCTCTGAGAACTCTGGGATAGATAGCACACGTGATTATTAATATGACATAGCCATTACCAGGGAATACCACAGTGCTACCTACCACTGGTCCTGTCGAAGTACTTTAGAAATGCATCCTTCCTTCCTACCTCACCTGAAGTCGTCACGGATCTCATTTTGGTTGGATTGGTGGAAGTAATAAGGTGGTCACCTTGCTTTCAGATATACTATCACTTGTAGCTCAGTGAGTGACACGATAGGTTAAGGAAACAAGGATGCATCTCTGAAGTATTCCAACAGTGACTGACTGGACACTCCCAGAATCTTCCTCTGAGGGAATCTGAGTACCTCGCCACTCTTCAGAGCTATAGCATTTGTAGAGATTGAACATGCTAAACTCTCAACTGGCTTTATTGTAGATGTACAGGACATAGAACACTTTACCCAAAGTGGACTTGTCATAATACCTCTATGATGCTGTTATAACAGCTGACGTAACAGGTCATGACAGTTTTTATGCTCAACCTTTATAAATGTTTTTGGGGTATTTTTACCTCTTTTTCTCCCCAATTGGTAGTTACAGTCTTGTCCCATCGCTGCAACTCCCCTACGGACTCGGGAGAGGCGAAGGTCGAGAGCTGTGCGTCCTGCTAAACAAGACCCAGCCAAGCCGCACTGCTTCTTGACACAATGTCCGCTTAACCCAGAAGACAGCCGCACCAATGTGTTGGAGCAAACACAGTGTCACCTGGCGACCGTGTCGGCGTGCATAGCGCCTGGCTAGAGCGCGATGGGACAAGAGCATCCCAGCCGGCCAAACCCTCCTCTAATCCAAACGACACTGGGCCAATTGTGCACCGCCCCTTGGGTCTCCCGGTCGCGGCCGGCTGCGACAGAGCCTGGACTCAAACCAGGATCTCTAGTGGCACAGCTAGAACAGTGTCTTAGACCACCGGGCCACTCTGGAGGCTCTATGACCAACATTCCACTGCAACATAACACTGTCACGGAACACGGAACAGTAGAATCGGAACATTAGAACTACAAGGTTCTATCTGATAAAAGATCCTCCTGAGATAGTCGGCTTTAAAGTTCCGAACCCTCATTGGTTTGAAAGGTGTGAACCATTTTAACGGTGTGTTCTTTTTAACTTAACAACATGATTTGGGGTCATTTCATGGAAGGTGTAAGGCCATTATAACAGCCCACTTCAAGTAAAGTGTCAACAAAAACATACTATCACGTGTTTATCTTAACCTTTATCCTCCTTTTCCTCAAAAGCATATTCATCATGTTAAAACCACAAAGCATTGATTTCTTCTGTTGGCAGAGAACTCAACCCATCTAACTCTGAGACTGATTGAGTGATATAAAAAAAAAAAGTACATTCATATCATATTCATATAGCCAGTTGAGTTACCTTTGCCCTGAAAATATCTCTATGTCTGTTCACATGTTCTGACCACATTCTTGCACAGACAAGATGACTAAGCATTTGCTCACGGAGACGTCCAGAAGCATTTCCCACGGGCTGAGAATGTGCCAAGTCACTGCGGTGGAGTGAAAAAGGCCCAGGCAGCCAAGGAGTCAAAATGGGTACCTTCTTGCCCCATTCCATTGGCTGGGGTAAAGGGGTTCTGTAAGTTCTTGAGGGCCTGGATGTTGTTGGAGTTGCTATTGGTGCTTTCATGCCTTGCTGTCTCCATGGTGATGCCGTTGCTGTTACTCATAGGCCGGGGAAGGAGGTTGGCGTACGACTGCTGCTGCTGGCCGTCCGAGGCGGAGAAGGAACAAGAGGCGGTCATCTGGCCCTCCTGTCCCCCAGTTAGGGGCTCCTGCTTCAGTTGGAAGGTGGCCTGAGGGCCCCCTCCTCCCACCAGGCCCTGGATGATCTCATCACTCTCCACGCTATCCAGGAGGAAGCCCAACCCCAGGGACCCCACTTCGCCACCGTTGCTCCAGGGTGCCTGGAGGCCCAGGGTCTGGGTCTGACTCCCCTGGATCTGCCCTTCCTGGCTCCCCATGCCCTGGGTAAAGGATGGCCCTTTCCTCTGGTGGAGCTGCTGCTGTCTATGCTGTTGGTGGTGGAAGTGCTGCCGCTGGTGAGGGTGCTGGGGGTGAGGCTGCTGGTGGTGGAGCTGGAGATCAGGCCCACCGGGCAGGGCATGACTGGCCGAAGGACCCTGGAGATTGGGCTCCAGACCCAGACATTGCAGGTCCCCCATGGTGAGTTGGGGCAGGATGTTACCACCACCGTTACCCTGGTTACTACCACTGCTCTCCCCTCCATGAAGGTACCCAGAGGTAACACAGTGGTTCACCTGCTGTTGCTGCATACCGTTACCCTGGTTACTACCGGTGCTCGAGGGGTTAATTCTGATGGTCTCCAGGGACAAAGTCGGGTTGGGTTGGGGCCACATCTGGTTGATGGATGTCATCATTGTGCGCTGCTGAGGGCTATGTTGTTGGTAATGTTGGTTGGCGTGGTTGTACATGGTAGGAGGGGTTTGACGCATCATAGCGGGAGAGGGCTGTTTCATGTACATGTTGTTGATGTCTGGCAAAGAGGAGATTTGGAGATTAGTATTGTTGTGTATATAGAAATACATCTCTACAACAAGGCTTAAATAAAGCCTTGTCACAGAGCAAAACAATACATCTCTACAACAAGGCTTAAATACAGCCTGGTCTCAGAGCAAAAACATCAAATATTTTCCTAAAATCCAAGCCACTCTTTTTAGTGTGATATGTATAACATGAACGTGGAGCTAGCAACTCAAATGTTGTGCGTTCGAATCTCATCATGGACAACTTTCGCGTTTTAGCTAATTAGCAATTTTACAACTACTTACTACTTTTTAGCTACTTTGCAACTACTTAACATGTTGGCTACCCTTCCGCTAACTATAACCTTTACCATTTAACCTAACTCCTAACCCTAACCTTAACGTAATATATCATACTAAACTTGTCAAAGATAATATATCATAATAAACTAGTTGAACGTAATATATCACACTAAACTAGTCGAACCTCAAACTTTAAAAAATAAATATATTATTTAACCTTTATTTAACGAGGCAAGTCAGTGAAGAACAAATTATTATTTACAATGACGGCCTACCTCGGCCAAACCCTCCCCTTACCCGGATGATGCTGTGCCAATTGTGAGCCACACTATGGGACTCCCGATCACGGGCCGGTTGTGATGCAGCCCGGGATCGAACCAGGGTCTGTAGTGATGCCTCGAGCACAGCGATGCAGTGCCTTAGACCAATGCACCACTCGGGAGCCCAAAAACACCAAACTAGTCGAATGTAATACATAATATTAAACGGGTCAAATGCGATCAAGGTGTAGGAAACTATACGTCCTGCAATTCGTATTATATTGTACGACCGCTATTACATTGGTAGGCCAATGTAATGTAACCTAATGTAAAGTAACATATCATGCTAAATAGTGCCATTGATTTCGTAAAATATAATGTGTTTTGCTCTGAGACCAGGTTGTTAAATAAAGTTCCATCAATATCACGACTTTCGTGCGTTTATTTCAGTAGGAGATATTATGTGTGTGTGTGTGTGTGTGTGTGTGTGTGTGTGTGTGTGTGTGTGTGTGTGTGTGTGTGTGTGTGTGTGTGTGTGTGTGTGTGTGTGTGTGTGTGTGTGTGTGTGTGTGTGTGTGTGTGTGTGTGTGAGTGCATTCCACAGACAGACACAGATAAAGAGAGGTAGCAGGTGGTTTAAATCAAATCAAATTGTATTTGTCACATACACGTGGTTAGCAGATGTTAATGCGAGTGTAGCGAAATGCTTGTGCTTCTAGTTCCGACAATGCAGTAATAACCAACAAGTAATCTAACCTAACAATTCCAAAACTACTACCTTATAGACACAATCATAGTTTACTCATTCATATTGACTGCTCTAAGATAAAGAGGATCAGTGACTGGGTCTAGGTCAGGGTTGGTTACGTGGTTTGTGTGTGTGTGTGTGTGTGTGTGTGTGTGTGTGTGTGTGTGTGTGTGTGTGTGTGTGTGTGTGTGTGTGTGTGTGTGTGTGTGTGTGTGTGTGTGTGTGTGTGTGTGTGTGTGTGTGTGTGTGTGTTCTCTTACCTTTCCTCATGGACTGGGCCATGGGACTGTGTGGTACTGCCTTTGGTCTGTTCATGGGATTCATTCCACCTAAAGGTAGCAACCCGGGTAAGGCTTTCATCAGGTGCTCTCTTCTCCTCTTCTTCTCCTGGCAACCATAGGGATCTGTAGACAACACACAGATACTATGTTAAAGTGTCAGCCAGCGCAAACCAACATTCACATGGTATGTTCCTGATTAATAGAGCAGTCAATATGAATGAGTAAACTATGATTACAACAGGGAGAGAATGAATATTTTAAAAATGAGATGGCTTCCTCACCCTTGTCGTCGGGTAGATATCTGAACTCCATGGGCTCGCTGACTTCCTGGTCGGTGGGACGGCGTAACTGCATGTGCACAGTGACCGGGCCGGTGATGGACGTGTCGTAGTAAGGCGGGCTCTTAAAGACGATGGCCACCTGGCGGTGAACGTCAGCCTGGGAGAAGGAGCCCTTAGCCTCCCAGCCAGGAGTGAAGAAACGCACCTCAATGTCATCTGGACAGGAGCAGGGAATGGAAGGGATGGAGGGATGAGGAGATGAAGGAATGAGTGAATAGGAGAGGAGAGACAAGGACTATGACTAAGGAAGTGTTTGGATGGCTGTCTGTCTGTCTGTCTGTCTGTCTGTCTGTCTGTCTGTCTGTCTGTCTGTCTGTCTGTCTGTCTGTCTGTCTGTCTGTCTGTCTGTCTGTCTGTCTGTCTGTCTGTCTGTCTGTCTGTCTGTCTGTCTGTCTGTCTGTCTGTCTGTCTGTCTGTCTGTCTGTCTGTCTGTCTGTCTGTCTGTCTGTCTGTCTGTCTGTCTGTCTGTCTGGATGGATGGATGGATGTATGTATGTATATATGTATATATGGATGGATGAAAAGAGACACATATAGCATCACAACCGGCCCGTGATCGGGAGTCCCATAGCAGTACATTGTGATCCATGGAAGGGAAGGTGAGAATACATATTTTCAATTTCTTTCCAATCTGTGGACATACTGTACCTTTCTGGACTTTATCACACAGCAGAAAGATCTCGTCTCCTCCCTTCACACAGCCACTGTTCCTGTTGACCCGACAGATACGCAGCTCAGCCGTGTTCGGAGCCCCTTGTTGACAAAGGTTACAGGAGAGGAGATGGCAAAGGTCACACGGTGTGTGTGTGTGTGTGTGTGTGTGCGCGTGTGTGTGTGCGCAAGCATGCCATGTATGTATATTGTGAGTGAAATCTTTTAACCCTACACTCTTGTCAGGTATAAAGAATAACTTTCACCAGTTTCAGTCGGGCAGTTTAACACCAGAGCACTAGGGACAGACGACACGGGCATCAAGTTATTTTGGAGTGCTCTCTAACGAGATAGAGAATCACATGCATGCTTTCATATGAGGAAGTGAACCACGGCAACAGTGCTGCTTAAAACATTCATGTTAATGTTGAGTTTGTGGTCTGCTTGCTTCCTCTTTGTCTATGAACAGAAATAGACAGAGAATGTAGCCAGGTCGTCATAAGATAGCATTAGCGTAGTAGTCACTCTTGGTTCGACTCACTGTTGTCTTAGATGAGGTTGGTGCTAGCTAGCTTTAGCCCGGCTAGGGTTAGTCCTAGCTAGTGCTAGCCTGGCTACAGCGCTCACTGGTAATGTATATAGAGGTCTGTAAGCAAGCTAGGGTTAGCCTAGCTACTGGATACTCTCTGTTGCTGCAGATGGGGGTGGTGCTAGCGAGCATTAGCCTGGCTAGCGTTGGTGCTAGCATTAGCCTGGCTATTTTTACGGTTATCGTATATGAAGTTATTTAAGCTAGCTAGCATTAGCCTAGCTATACTCACTGTTATCGTAGATGGGGTTTGTGACAATGGGGTTGAGCGCGCGGTTGTAGTGTCCGCTGTCGTCCTGTAGGAACACCTGCAGACAGAGACGCACCACGTTCAGGTCGTACTCCTCGGTCTGTAACAGCTGCTCCCGAGGCACTGCGGGGACATCAATCAGTCAGTCAGCCAATCAAACGTCAAGTAAATATACACACGCACACGCACAGGCACAGGCACAGGCACACGCACACACACACACACACACACACACACACACACACACACACACACACACACACACACACACACACACACACACACACACACACACACACACACACACACACACACACACACACACACACACACACACACACACACACAACACACGACCTTGTTCAGTGGTTGAATACGTGAGTAGTAGACAGGCTACTCGTTTCCACGTAGTTGAAACACTATTGACCACAATAGGAAAGAAAGAGAAACATCATCTCTTTTCAAAAAAGTTAAAATAAGATAGACAGAGAAGGAAAGGGAGACTGGGTTGCACAGGGATCTAAGAGAGAGCGGTAGGGCATGAAAGAGAGGGAGAGGGAAAGAGAGAGGGAGAGGGAAAGAGAGAGAGAGAGAGAGAGAGAGAGAGAGAGAGAGAGAGAGAGAGAGAGAGAGAGAGAGAGAGAGAGAGAGGGAGAGAGAGAGAGAGAGAGAGAGGGAGAGAGAGTGTGTGCGGCCCTAAACAGAGAGTACACAGTGGCAGAACAGCTGACCACTGTGACTGACCCAAACTTAAGGAAACCTTTGACTATGTACAGACTTCGTGAGCAAAGCCTTGCTATTGAGAAAGGCCGCCGTAGGCAGACATGGCTCTCAAGAGAAGACAGGCTATGTGCTCACTGCCCACAAAATGAGGTGGAAACTGAGCTGCACTTCCTAACCTCCTGCCCAATGTATGACCATATTAGAGAGACATATTTCCCTCAGATTACACAGATCCACAAAGGATTCGAAAACAAACCCAATTTTGAAAAACTCCCATATCTACTGGGTGAAATACCACAGTGTGCATCACAGCAGCAAGATGTGTGACCTGTTGCCACAAGAAAAGGTCAACCAGTGAAGAACAAACACCATTGTAAATACAACCCATATTTATGCTAATTTATTTTATCTTGTATCCTTTAACCATTTGCACATTGTTAAAACACTGTATATATATAATTTGACATTTGTAATGTATTTATTGTTTTGAAACTTCTGTATGTGTAATGTTTACTGTTCATTTGGATTGTTTTCACTTTATATATTAACTTTATATATTATCTACCTCACTTGCTTTGGCAATGTTAACACATGTTTCTCATGCCAATAAAGCCCCTTGAATTGAATTGAAATTGAATTGAGAGAGAGAGAGGGAGAGAGAGAGAGAGAGAGAGAGGTAGAGGCAGAGAGAGAGTTAGAGAGAGAGAGAGAGAGAGGCAGAGAGAGAGAGAGAGAGAGAGAGAGAGAGAGAGAGAGAGGCAGAGAGAGAGTTAGAGAGAGAGAGAGGCAGAGAGAGAGTTAGAGAGAGAGGCAGAGAGAGTTAGAGAGAGAGAGAGAGGCAGAGAGAGAGTTAGAGAGAGAGAGAGTTAGAGGCAGAGAGAGAGTTAGAGAGAGAGGCAGAGAGAGTTAGAGAGAGAGAGAGAGAGAGACAGAGAGAGTTAGAGAGAGAGAGAGAGTTAGAGGCAGAGAGAGAGTTAGAGAGAGAGAGGGAGAGAGAGGCAGAGAGAGAGGCAGAGAGAGAGAGAGAGAGAGGCAGAGAGAGGGAGGGAGTGAGTGAGAGATGTGCAGTAGAGCGTTGGAGCGTGTCTTACAAGACGTCTACCCTCTACCCTTTGGGCTCTGATATGGGGCACGTGGGAGGTTCCCCCAGCCTCACACGCAGGTAGTGCTTAAGTTAGGGTGGTTAGAAACGTCACAGATACAACCCACAGACTCTTAGACCTACTCATCCACACACGGATATAGGCCCCCCCCCACACACACACATGCATTAACGGTTTTGACAGCCCAAAAGTGTCACACCCCCACACACACGTACGGTGACCATGTTTCATATCAGCCCACGCTTTCTCTCTTTCTGCCTCTCTCTTTCTCTTTCTGCCTTTCTCTTTCTGCCTCTCTCTTTCTCTTTCTGCCTCTCTCTAACTCTCTGCCTCTCTCTTTCTCTTTCTGCCCCTCTCTCTCTCTCTCTCTCTCTCTCGTGGGTTGTATTTACAATGGTGTTTGTTCTTCACTGGTTGTCCTTTTCTTGTGGCAACAGCTCACACATCTTGCTGCTGTGATGGCACACTGTGGTATTTCACTCAGTAGATATGGGAGTTTATCAAAATTGGGTTTTCATATTCTTTGTGGAATCTGAGAAAATATGTGTCTCTAATATGGTTATACATTTGGCAGGAGGATAGGAAGTGCAGCTCAGTTTCCACCTCATTTTGTGGGCAGTGAGCACAAAGCCTGTCTTCTCTTGAGAGCCAGGTCTGCCTACGGCGGCCTTTCTCAATAGCAAGGCTATGGTCACTGAGTCTGTACATAGTCAAAGCTTTCCTTAAGTTTGGGTCAGTCACAGTGGTCAGGTATTCTGCCACTGTGTACTCTCTGTTTAGGGCCAAATAGCGTTCTAGTTTGCTCTGTTTTTTTGTTAATTCTTTCCAATGTGTCAAGTAATTATCTTTTTGTTTTCTCATGATTTGATTGGGTCTAATTGTGCTGCTGTCCTGGGGCTCTGTGGGGTGTGTTTGTGAACAGAGCCCCAGGACCAGCTTGCTTCAGGGACTCTTCTCCAGGTTCATCTCTCTGTAGGTGATGGCTTGGGAATCGCTTCCTTTTAGGTGGTTGTAGAATTTAACGGCTCTTTTCTGGATTTTGATAATTAGTGGGTATCGGCCAAATGCATTATTTGGTGTTTTACGTTGTACACTGAGGATATTTTTGCAGAATTCTGCATGCAGAGTCTTAATTTGTTGTTTGTCCCATTTTGTGAATTCTTGGTTGGTGAGCGGACCCCAGACCTCACAACCATAAAGGGCAATGGGTTCCATAACTGATATAAGTATTTTTAGCCAGATCCTAATTGGTATGTTGAATTTTATATT